>NC_056739.1:1394928164-1395063164 GCF_019279795.1 Protopterus annectens | reverse complement strand
GAAAATTCACCCCAGGGATAACTCCAGTGGCTCTACTCGACAGATGCACTGGGAACTAAGGCCAGGTGGCATTATGCCAGGGAAATCCTATGGCTAGGCATGTAAAGGCCCCAGGGCCATTAGCCTAGTACACACCTATGAACCCATCAGTTGATATATAGTTAACTACAACTGAGTTCTGTAATAAAAATTAGTACAACGACTCATGAATGAAGGAAAGGAAAATGTAAACACACAGTAAAGGATAAGAGAATACAGACAGATAAATCCCTTCTTTCAGCCAGGTGACCCAAGATCGATTAGCAGCTCTAGAGTTGGACAGCACTGGCAGGGGAGAATGAGCACACCCATCCTTGGGAGAGAGCATGGAGTGGAACATGCAGACACAGTCCCAAGTAGAATGAGTAGCACTGCAGTAGTTGTCTTTGAAGAGGACTTTCAGCTCATGAAGCCACTGCCTGGTGGTAGCCCTCATTATCAAGTGCAAGGAAGCACGTACTCACAGCAGAAGGGCATTGTGAACTCATACCCTTGCCCAAAGGTCAGGGTTAGGGATTTACACAAGTGTTCTCACTGCTGGCATGCAGGCAAAAGATAAAGCCCCCTGATTTCTGCCCGAATGACAGTCCATCCTGATGGCTCTCCATCTACTGGATCTAGGGAATCTCCGCTGCTACACAATGGATGGGACTGAATCTGATGAGGGGAGGTTTGATGCTCAGCAACCAGAGGGGGGAAATACCTAGACAAAAAAATTAGACTAGTCAGCAGCAACGAGTATAGCACAGAAACTTGTGAGAAATGCGCTAGAATAATACAGGACTGTCCC
Organism: Protopterus annectens; assembly: GCF_019279795.1. Taxonomy (NCBI): domain Eukaryota; kingdom Metazoa; phylum Chordata; order Ceratodontiformes; family Protopteridae; genus Protopterus; species Protopterus annectens. Next base: position 1,395,062,335 of record NC_056739.1, on the reverse strand, counting down.
TTTTACTGGTAGGTACCTATTAAGGGGTTAGTGTTAGTGGCTTACTGGGATTAACACACATCTCTGAAAATGGGAAGACCAGAAGGCTGTATCTTCTATCTGTACAGCATCATCCTGGGCTCAGGTACCAATAATGACAATACAATGCAGAGTGCAAGGGTACACTCTCTTGAGGTTCTGTCTTTTAGATAGGACAGTAAGCCAAGGACCCATCTACCCAAGTTTGTCACAGGTCATGTCAGTTATTGCAAAGAAAAGAAGGCTGCAGTATTTGTATTCAAATCTTCAATTTTGTTACACCAAAACATACTAAAAACACATTTAACACAAAATAATTGATATACAGATTTGAAAACCTCCCCATGACCTTCCCTTAACTTTCCTAATAACTTTGTTTCCATCATTTACTTGCTACACTATTATCATTAAAACATCTGTAATTTACTACGTCTTTCACAGTTAGTTCAATATGTTGTGCATAAAACCCAACTCTAACCTGTCACAAAATAACTTTTATTACAGTAAAGGCAACATGCATTATTTTCTTTGACAGTCTCCTATTTCCACCTTGAAGGTGGGTGGGATGCGGTCTATCTGTAAATAGCCCTTGGAACTGCTCTCGATATTTACTCTCTAAAATACTATGACACTAAATTTTTCGGAAAGCACTTGTGTATACTAGTTGCAAATTTCCTGGACTATCTTCCTCACAAGGGATATTATATGTTTTAATACACCTACATTCAAAAAAAAAAAAAAAAAAAAAAACTTGTGTTCCCAAAAATTCACACACACATAAATGGTATAATTTACTTTACTTAGCTTTGTATCCAAACACTGAAGCTTTGCTCCCATTTCTTGCTCCAACTTTCTCATAAAACCTAAGTGTGACCTCCTGAATTTTAACTAAAATACTCTTACTTAACAAAAAAAAATCTTCATTTAGTCATAGGATAATTTGAGGGTTAATTTACTTTTCTTACCCCGCTCATCATGTCATATATATTGCTTACTATGTTTATTAAAATCCTCCACACATAGTCATCCTTTAACTTGTTCCCTACCAATTCCTTCCCATTCCTCATATTTTTTCTGTAAACTCCATAAACCAAAATATGCACACACTAACATTACTTATATACTATGATCCAATAAATTATAGTATGCCAACTATTCCTGATACTCCAGCTTCTCTCATCACATAACACCTCTTTTTAACTGGCTTTAGCCATGAGCTCCACATTTTAAAGAAAGAGCTACAACTGTTAATATCTTCAACAACTCTAGCAACAAGACAATTCCTGCCTACAGATTAATACATAAAATACAAGTTTTAAAATTTTAAAGAACATGTTGAACTTACATAGTGATTTATTTTTATACCACACAGCATGTGGGGCATACTGCCCTTAACTTGTTTTTTTGCAGGCTTTTTCTAAAAATGAAAACCTCCCCTTTTAAGCAAGTCCATGCTAATTCCATATTAAGGTAAATTTTGAACAAAAGCATTTGCTTGTCCTCTACAAGCTGTCATCCTAGCGATGCAAGCAGAGGGAAAGGATGGGGATTGAGCTCTCTTACTGTCAATGTTTTAATTCCCTTTTCCACACTACCCTTAATGCTGTAATTAAGTACACTGACCATCTGGTTCATGAGCACTTACCTTAACAAAAGTAATCAAAATGCAAATAATAAGGTATGTAAAAAATAGACCGAACTTTAACAAAGTTAACAGTCACTGGAATCTTATCTACCTCATTCCAACAACAGGCTGTGCGTGTTTCCTGCTAGCATTCTTCCACTATACTAGGAAATTGTTTTAACCTGGGAGACTCCAAGGCACTAATTGCGTGTCTGAAATGAATCACCCTAATGATTCCAACTCCTTAAGCACCACGGAACTCAACTGTAACGTCAAACTAGCACACACCCCCTCATGGAACTTTTGTTGAGTAAAGCTTTACGGAACTCTAGTTCTTTAAACACTTAACTCGACACTATTAAGGTCACCTATAACAATAGGTTTAGTGCTCTAAATACCTCCCTGTATACATCTGTGTTATTTACTTCCTTCTAACACCGGTGCATCGTTAGGGGTGGAATAGCAGTTACAGGGTGGGAACACCAACCCATAGCCTCCTTGTCTTTTCTTTAAAGTTAACAACAGTGTGATACACTCAATACGGCTTTAGAGCCTACCATGTCCTAGCGATGATATTAGCATAGATCTGAGTTTGGCGGAAATAGTTTTAACCCCCTTTTGCTGATGATCTAAATTCCGCTGAAGCATATTTGAAGTGGAGGAAGACTTGCGACACCTCAGACTTGTGTGGGCAGTAATACAGGTAGTCAACTCTAACCACTAGATATTAACCTTTTGACTCTATATGTCTAAATAAGGTGACTATCTTATAAGCTATTGTTAATTATGCTTTAATGGACCTGCAATGCTTCTGCCTATTCCGGTTTCTTTTATGGTAGCTAATGATGAACTAGCTTCAATGTTATATCTCAAAGTTCTTCATGTTGCAAACAGCCTCAGTGTCCTATAGCTCACTGTTTTATGCTGTTAATAACCTAGTAGAACATAGTAGTACTTTGTAAAAGCACTCCTAGCTAAACTGTGTTATGCTACCTAGAAGTCTACCTTATTTTTTTGGTTAGGCTGTGCCTTGTGACTGTGTAATAGTGCCTCTAGACTCGGATATTGTATACTGTGATGCTATATGTCTGAAATTGCATTAATGAATGCTTAAAGTGTGTTGGAATGGAAATACTGTGTTGCTATATTTCTGAAATTGCATTAATGAATGCTTAAAAGTGTGTTGGAACGGAAATGCTGTGTTACTATCAGAGTCTATGCAAATGACTGTTTCTTATCCTGCATTTATTTTTTTCTCTCTCTCTTATTTTCCCCACCATTCCCAGGATTCAAATCTTCTATCTTGTAACAAGGTTTTGATACCTCCACCTACCTGGTGAAAAGGACCTCTGCAAATTATTCTAACCATCTCTTCATATAAAAGAAACTTGCCGCCCGGTTTTAGGAACTCTGCTACCAAAGAGGCAAGAAAGTACATGTTATCTTAACCTAGCGGTACAGCTGAACACTTGCTTAAGAACTTGTGTACCCATTGGGGTGCTCTACCTAGCCAGGATACCCAGCAGCCATACCCCCTTCTCTACCCCTTAATATTTATACTTTCTCCTCCCCTGGGCTATCTCCCGTAATTTGTTCACGGAACCTTGTAATTGTTTTCTTTTTTATTTTCACCTTCCATTCTCCGTACTCTAGCTTTGGTTGCTATACAATTTGTGACCACTAGGTGGCACCCTGTATTAGGCTATTTCTTCTGTACATCTACCTTTTCTCCCCAGAAACCTAATGATCCTGAAGCTAATTAAAGATCTGATCCTAATCTAACAAAGAAAGAAGGAACTTTTTCCTGCCCTTTCTTTACCACTCTTTCTGCTACTTTCCACTTAAATAGCACTCAGCTGCCCCTCTCTATCTCAACCACTGTATCCTTCCCTCCTCACTTACCTGTACCAACTGAAAGTACCTCAGTAGTCGATGCTTACAGATTGTTTTCTGCTGACACTTTTCAGTTACTTGTCTTAACCCGCTCCGTTTGCCCTTCGGGCTCACTTCGCTCCCCTACCCTAACCCCAATTCCCACCCACCCCCAGTGCAGCTAGCTTTATACTTCTGATACCACACCCCCTCCCCTAATCAACGTATCACATACCTCTGCCAATTAACTACCCATACCCACCCACTACTTCCTTTAACAACTTTACAGCTTTTATATCCTCTCCCTACCCTCCACACTCTAATCATCCTTCTGATATCTTTATACAACTTTCTCTCCTACAGCCACCTCTATTTTATCTTATAGTATACTCTTCTCTCAATCTTTATTCTTCCTGAAATCCTACTCTTCCTAATGGCCTCAATACTAAGGACTACATACTCAAACCTGCTACTCCTAACTTATGTCATAGTTTCTCTTACTATACCCTATACTCTAACCATTTATGAACATTATTCACTTACTGAGCTTCACCACCCCCACCAACAAACTCAATCTGCTTCTCACTTAAACACCCTCAACCATATAAACATAACCTCCACTTCTATCTATATACTACCAAAATATCATAGATCCAACCATGTTAGTTACTTTCAAAACAAAAAAACTTTAAATAACTATTACAAAATTCTAAAGATTATACAAGCACCTCAACAATACCCCTATTACATGGCGACATTCATCCAAACCCTGGCCCCAATAAATACATTGTCAATGACCCACTCAATCCAAATTCTCATACTACAACTATCACAAAAAGACCCACTAACTCTCTCCTGATAGCCAACCTCAACATTCATAGCATTAACAATAGAATTTCACAACTTCGCGCACTCCTAGAAGTGCACTCATTTGATATCCTCTGTATTGCAGAAACTTGGCTAAAGCCCTCAACTCAAGAGCATGAAATTACCCCTCCTGGATAAAACATCCTGAGATGTGACCGCAAAGCTAAAAGGGGTGGGGGTGTAGCCATTCTCTATAAAACAGAACTTCAGGTCACATCCTTCAATGTGCTCCTACCCTTAGATACAAATGCAGAAACCCTTACTGCCAAACTTCAAGTTAACAACTGTAAATCTGTTTAACTATTTTGCTGCTATCTTCCCCCTGGTAATAATATCAATATTCTTGAAAACATCCTTAATTGCCTCTCTACTCACCTACCTCAGGAAACCATAGTGCTAGGTGACTTTAATATAGACTGGGCCACATGTAACTCCCCTAATTCTATCACCCACATAAATCTATATGGCTTTTCCCAAATAATAACCACCCCTACTAGAATTCACAAACCAGGCAGTAAAGAAACCATCCTAGACTGGATCCTTATCAACAGCCATCCTGACAAATATATATCAGGTACCCTGCCAGATGACATTAGTGACCATGCTCTAACCTACATAATTAAACAAAAAACCCATAGCCCCAACTCAAATAACTTCAAAACCTCACGCTCTAAAAAACACTTTATTCCAGAGAGCTTCCAGAATGAACTTAAGGCATGTAACTGGTCACCACTACACCATCAACTTGATGAAGCAGTGACCTACTCTAATACAAAATTCCTACAAATCCTAGAATACCATACTCCCTCTCGCTCTATCCGTATAAGAACCAAAACTGCACCTTGGCTCACTAAAAAAAAACAGGCAAAATATCCTTCTACGTAACAAAATCTGGGCCAAATGGAGATCCTCCAAAAATCCATCAAACCACCTTTACTTTAAACACCAAAAAAGAAATTCTGCTCAATAAAAAAAAAAAATACCTTCATCTCCAACAAACCCACCAGCAAAAGCCACAAAAATGTTCGTCAGGCATTAACAAACTACTTAAGCCAGGGCACTCAAACTCCTGCCCCATCAGGTATCTCCCATAACAACCCTAAGCAAATTGCTGATGCCTTTAACAACTACTTCATTGAAACCATTCAAACTCTAGCTAAAACAATACCACCTGTTAGCACTAACCCATTAATCACCACAAACAGCCCAGTTCCCTCCTTTCATATACAACCCGTACCCACATCCCTTGTCTGCTCCCTCCTTCAAAAACTCAAACCATGCACCCCTTCAGCTGACGGTCTACCAGCAGAATACCTGCAAATAGCAGCGAAAGCCATTGCCTATCCCATTTCCATCCTTATAAATAGAACAATTACAGAAAGCACAATCCCTTACATCTGGAAAGTCTCTCATATCATCCCCTCTACATAAGGGTGGTACTTGTACTGAGATTTCTAACTTCCGCCCAATTGCCTTACTCACTCCAAAAGCCAAAATAATGGAAAAATGCATCCACCAACAACTACTTGACCACCTTCTCCATAATAACTTACTTGCTAACTGTTAGCATGGTTTCAGGCCATTTCATAGTACCACCACTGCCCTACTATCCTTTTCTGACTGTATAAACAGACATCATAACAAAAACTCTCTTTCTTCTGCTCTATTTATTGACCTTTCAAAAGCTTTTGACATGGTTAACCATCACCTATTTATGGACATATTAAAAGCCCTATCCCTTGACCCACAGGCATTACTTTGGTTTAAATCTTATCTAGAAAACTGACAGCAAGCAGTACTCTGGGATAATAACCTATCTCTGCACCTCCCTGTTAACACTGGAGTACCTCAGGGCTCTATTTTAGGCCCTCTTCTCTTCTCAGTTTTTATTAATGATTTACATACCAAAATTCCACAAGCCACATGTATACAATATGCAGACTATTCTACCTTAATATGTTCAGCTGAGTCCCGTACCTCTCTCCAGACCCTCACCCAAACAGTATTTAATCTTGTTGAAAACTGGTTCAAGCAACATTGCCTCCTTCTTAACCCCAAAAAAACAAAATTACTGTTTCTTGCTCCTACTCAAAAGTCTGCACAATTCCACTTCAAAGTAACCTCCAACAATGGAACTATCATAACTCCAGACACTACAACCCGACTCCTAGGAATTACAATAGACCACAACCTTAGCTATGATGATCATATTAATGCTACTATAAAATCTGTCAACTGAAAACTTGGCTCCCTTTATAGAATCAAACTCTTCCTTACACCAGAAGCTAGAACTACCTTATCTCTACCCTGTTCTATGCTTCTGCCATTTATACCAATCTATCTAAAAGCAACCTTAGCAAACTTGTAACCAGCTATAACAACATTGCCAGATTTGCCGCTGGTACCCCTTTCAGAACTCACCACTGTCTCAACCTCAAACAACTAGGATGGTTAGAACTGCAGAACAACCTACTTTATCAACAATACACCATCACCCATAAGATCCTTTACCATCCCAAGAATACCCCAATTCTCACTAATCTGATTACCCCATATAAAAATCTGCCAACACTAAGCTCAGCTAATAAGCTTCTAGTTTCCACTATTAAATCAAACAACCAGGCAGGGGAGTCACTATTCACTAACACAGTGGGAAAAACCTGGAACCTGCTTCCAAAGGAACCCACATCTCTTTCTTCCACACTGCTTTTCATAAAATACCTTAAAGAATACCTTACTACACACTGGCTATGTCCCTGCTCTAACCCTGATTAATATCTTAATCCCCATCTCACTCTCCCTAGACTTTTCTGCCCTGCTGTTCTTCTACATTTACCTAGGTTAACCAGTAACCTTGTCTCTAACTAGTATTTAACAAGATTTCCTTCCTAGTACTTTATAGAGTTTTCTTATTCTAAATATGCTATTCTCCACTGCACTAGATATAAATGATAAAGTCTGTACATTTGTAAAAAAAAAAAAAATGTTCACTTTTTATTTCTGTTTGCTATTTGTATGTAATTATATGATATGTCACTTCCTATGCTTGGAGCTTTTCTCCCCGGGCCTCTACTGAAAATGGGCATATATCCAGTTAGACTAGCCCGGTCAACAAATGTAAAATAAAAATAAAAAAAATAAAAAAAAAAAACAAACCCTGCACTCTCCCTGCACTTGCACTGTAAGTATACAGCAGTTTTTAAAGAACACAAGCAAATACTTCAGTTCCTTGTCTGCTTATATACAAAATGAAGGCTATAACTAAAAACAGGGTCTCTGGTTTTACAAAACTATTATACAACACAAGTTTCATGGACATTAGGCACTTCATGCTGTAGTATAATTCCAAATATCAGCAATATTCTTTAAATGCAAACTGTCCTACTTTTTAATTCTACGATTATAGTTTCAAGAATACTTCCACAACATACCAATACAACTAAATTATGTAAGATCCTAATATAGTCCTTAACTTTCCTAAATTCTACCGTTTGCTCTTTAAACAATAAAATCACATTTTCCTGCTTAGCTACTTCTATATCCATGTCACTGTCATACTGCTGTAGTCATTCAAAACGCTATTTACATACCTGCTAAAGAAAAGGAAATTTAAATACTTCACAGACACTGGCTAAAGCATTTCTATGCCTCTCCCATCCTAACTCAACTCCAAATCATTATCTTTTTGATCTCAAAAGTATCTCTCCCTCTCTAGCTCTGCTCTCTGAGCATATCATACTAGGGAAAAGGTGTTAATGTAAACCTTAAATGCTATAGTAACCCTATTTGCTTATTATGTTTACACCCATTTTTTTAGTAATTCCTTACGCTACACTTGTGTGTACTTATATCACTGTCTAAAATGGAATATAATAAAAATATTAAAAACTCACACAATTACTAGCTAAGACATGATGAAAACAAATAAAACAGTGTTGGACAGTCAATCATCAAGGAGGTCTCCAGGAACAGACAGCATTCTGGTGAAAATTTGGAAGTTTGGAGTGAACAGAGTGCTAAAAAAATGGAAGGTTTTATATAACAATATTTACAGGTGGGTATCAGCATCTTGGAAGAAAGTACTGGTGGTTGTATTACTGAAAGAAGGTGAAGACCCTTCAGATCTGACTTAATATAGACCCACTTTAGTTTTAATCCACAATTGTAAGGTGTGTAGGTTTACATTAGCAAAAAGAATGGCAGCTACATTACCAGCATTGATAGAAATGGATCAGTGTGGTTTTGTGGAGGGGGAACAAACATCTGATAACATTAACAAAAATGATCAACAGGAAAGCAGTGTGTAAGAAAACACCATTACTGTTAATGAATTTTACAGAGAGAAAGCTTTTGTCAGAGTCAGCTGGGACGTTATTAGAAGGGCAGTATTAGCATTGGCATTGCCAGAGTAATAGGGTTAATCAGGATGAAGGGTATGAAGAAAGAATTAAGGTGGGAGGGCTCCCCTCTGAGGAGCTATGTTTGAACAGAGGAACCAGACAAAAATATCCTCTTTCCCCTTTATTTGCTTTACACTTAGAACCACTAGCAAAGAAAATAAGGGATTCACAAAATTCAAGGATATAAATGGGGTGGTAATGAAGGAAAGTTAAGTCTTATCTGTAGATTTTATTTTGTACTTGAGGCATGAAAAATATATTTCAGTGTTGCAAAACATTCTATCACTGTTTCAAGTCGTTTGACGATATAAAATAAATGACGATAAAACAAAGCTATAGCGACACACCATGAACCTGTGCACAAACTGGTTCAGCAATGCCCACACTTACGGTGACATGACAGGATGACATACTCAGGTGTATGGATTGAAAATAATTCTATTATGGCAGCTAAGGATATGTGGGAAGATACTAAAAAAACAACAGAAAAATTGGGAAATTGGAAAAATTGAGAAAGGATATGGATAACAAGATATAAGCAGTAAAATGCTTCTATTCTCTTCACTTTTATATACAGATCATTTTTTATCAACTAAAAAATTGTGGACTATGATTAAAGGGAAGAGGGCAAGAATTAAGTAGGGTAAATTTACTCCTCCCATAGAATAAGACTGTTTAGGATTACCCAATTTGAAAGGATATTTTAGAGCTATGCAATTAAGGCTCATATATATAATACAAGCAAAAGGTTGCAAGTAAAAGTAGAAAAGGATGATGATGAAAAAGGGAGTTTAAGTAAAGAAGGAGAAGGATTTTGGACGCATGTCCTTAAATAGAAAAACAATCACACAGAATATTATATTCATAAAGAAGCAGGAAGCATTCTAAGAACTAAGTCAACACAGGAATGGGGAAAGGAGATTTTGTCAGAAGGGATGGCTGCAAGTATGTGTACAAAGGTTTACTATCAAATGGGCGATCAGACTTTGTTCGATTTACGTTAGTCCGAATGCCAAATTCAATACTGAAAGAACGAATAAATAAATGTAGAAATGCACAACAGTGAATGCAGTACAGCATTCCCTGTTGTGAATTTCTACATTTTAATGCAGATCGCACTATAGTGGAGATCAGGAAATGTAACTTTTCCTTCACTGTAGTGCAATCTTGGAATTTGTATATATAAGTAGCAGGGGGGCTTGCCCCCCTGCAATAACGTTCTTTACTGTGTGTTGCACAGTAATAGCAGTTGCAGAGATGTGGTGAATGTTCGAACTGTGTCGAATTCGAACATTCTGCACTTTCGCCTTCAACTTTTTTGTCGATCACTGTTTTTGTTTTAGTTTCTCCGGTTCATAGAAACAATAATTTGCCCGAAGTGCGATTGCAGAAATGATAGTAAAGAGTGTATAAAAAGTAGGCCAGATAGTTGGAATTTACTTCAGAAATTAAGCAAAGTAACTAAAGATCTGGGAGCAAATAACTAAAGAGGGAAAAGCAGTACAGTAGGAGAAGGCAAAGCAAAAGTCTGGACTGCAGGTTGGAGACTACCTTACTTATCAAGGACTGAAAACAGAGTATAGGCAAAAATAAAGGGATATGGGACTGTTACATAAAAAGATCAGCTCTGGTATTGTTGAGTCTAGAACAGAAGCTGATGTTAAAAAGGGATAATTAGTAGGGTATATAAATACTGAATACTGAATACTAACTATAATAATCAATCAAAGGAGATTAGAAAAGACAGAGAAGAAAGAATGGAAATGCAGTATACAAAGGCACACCTGTCTGGCTCTCAAATATTTAAAGACAGTAAAGCACCCGCACGTACGGCAAGTGCACGGCTCAAACCAATAGAACCAAACCAAAAAAAAAAGGGAGCCAGCACAAATCCTGTTTGAAAATAAGTGTATTAAAAAATACACATAATATACACCATAATGACAGACTGCATATATATATATATATGCAATAAGAACAAACTGCACAATCCGGTTTCGGCTAAATAGCCTTCTTCAGTGTGACAAAAATAGTAAAGACCATTGCATTCAAAAGCAGCCCATTGATATATAGGCGTATAATTAGGACAGAGACCAATGAAAATAGTACACAAATAAAGTAATCAAAATTGTTTATTTAAACCGGGAGGAAAAAGCCTGCCCAGTTTGACAATCCACTTTTTTTTCTTTGATGTCTAAAACTTGAAGTAAACCAGCTAGATCATTATTTTTATGCACAATACAATCAATAATAGTAAATCTGAATGAACCAGTCTGATGGTTACAAATATGCTTATATAATACACTAGTTTACTTATGTATCCTAATATCACTCAAATGTTCACTAATTCTAAGCCTGAAAGGCCTAGATGTTTGTCCCACATAAAAAGCTTTATAAGAGCAGCTGGCCAAGTAAATTATCCAAGTTGAGCTGCAATTGCCAAAGAAATCTATGTCATAAACATTTGAAGTGTTTTTACTAGAGAAACACATGGTTTTATATATATATGTGAACTTGAGCAATGACCACAGGGATGACAACCTGCCAACTTATGCCCAGTGATGGTCCTTTGTGTCAACATTTTTTCTTGCTGGCCCCTTTTATAATGACTAAACAAAGACCCCAAGGATCTGCCCCTACGAAAAGAAAAGGCACATTTATCGTCCAAGATATACAGAAAAGGACCCCCCCCCAAAATGTTCCAGTGTCTAGAGATTATATCCATAAAGGATTGGGTATTTTTGACATAAGTGGTAACTAGCCTAATCTGTGACCCCTGAGCAGAAACCCATTCCTTATATCTTAATAATTCAGATCTATCCTGTGATTCCGCATACTGATTGGCCACATGGATGTCACCAACCCTGTATCCTCGGGCTCTAAATCTGGCACATAAATCTGATTTAAAAAAACTTGTGAGTGGCAGTACTAGAACATATTCTTTTGACCCTGAGAAATTGAGACTTCGGGATATTCCTGATGACATGTTGGGGGTGGAAGCTAGACGCTTGAAGTAGAGTGTTATAATGAGGAAATTTGCAGAACACCTGTGTTGCTAAAGTATTAGAAGGAGTGTGTGTAGCCAAAACATCCAAGAATGTGATCTCTTGTTGATGCCAAGTTAATTTAAACTCAGTACCCCAAATATTTTCATTCAGGTATTCCACAAATTCCTCAAGATACCCAGTGTCAGCCCTCCACACAAGCCAACAGTCATCAAGATATCGCCAAATATCCATTTCACCAAGGTAAATGTTATGACTTCTATCATAAATAAGTGCCTCTTCTATATAGGCCATAAATAAATCAACATATATGGGGGCAAAAGATGCCCCCATTGCCGTACCACGGACTTGCCAAACACATTGCTGCTGGAAATAAAAGACGTTCTTATCAAGAACATATTCAGCTAGACATACTAAAAAGGTGTTGAATCTTGGTCTATATAAATCAGCCCTGTCTAGCCAATACTGAAGTGCCATCAGGCCCACCCAATGAGGAATATTAGTATACAGGGAGGTGACATCTAAAGTGCACAACAACCATTCGGATTCCAACTGGAGATCTGAAATACTTCCCAAAAACTGTGTTGTGTCTTGAATCCGTGACCGTATATGAGACAACAAGGGTATCAGATGTTGAGTGAGGAACACAGAGAGGGGTTCTGTTAATGAGCCCCTCCCAGAAACAATGGGTCATCCAGGGGGATGAACAGGGTCCTTATGGATTTTGGGCAATAAGTAGAGGTATTTGTTGTTTGGGGTGGTCCACCTTCAAATGAAAACTAGTCTCTTTAGGGATAATACCATCTTCGACTGCTTTATCCAAAAAACTGTCAATCTCAGACTTGAATTTCATAGTGGGATCTAAAGGCATGATCATATAATATTTACGATCCATTATCTGTTTAAGACCTTCCTGATAATAATCTATCCAATCTAGGACCACCACCACTCCTCCCTTGTCAGCTGGCAAAGCAACGTCATTATCAGACTTAAGTTCTGCTATACAGAGGCGTTCTGCTCTCGTAATAATATCATGCATCACACCATCTTTGCCAAGCTGCAAATGCAAATCCCTAAGAACCCTGTTCTGAAAAATCGAAACAACTGGTGACATGGGGGGTTTAAACGTGGACTTTCGAAAACGGAAAATATCAACAACATCATGAGAGGCATCCTGGTCCTTGAAAAACAGGCGTAAATTGAGCAACATCCTGTGCAAACTTTTGTTCGGACACATTAAAACTAGGCACAAAACTTAAACTTTTGTTCAAAATTTTTATTTGGAAGTCAGATAAGGCATAGGAGGAAATATTATGTACATTAGTAGAACCATTTAACTCCGAATTATCATCCCCAGAACACCCTCCAAATCTGGAGGGACCCTTATGTTTCCTCCCACCTCTTCTTGACTTAACTTTAAAGGGTGACCAGAGTTATTAGCTGTATTGTTCCTCTTGGAAATTGGTGACCTATCTGTTTGGCTGTCTTCCCCTTCAGTGTTGGATGAAGTGTCCTCACCAGATGTAAGTACATCCCTACTTCTTTTATTAAGAACGTGTTTCATTCTTTTTGGTTTGACTCATTTGGAATTGGGCGTCAAAAACCTGACATTCTTATGTATCTCAAATGGTCTCCCCTCTATCAAAGTCATCAAGGTCCCTATTAAACTTTCTAATTTTCCACTCCTTCAAAGTGTTTTCTAATTCCAAAAGGTCCTTACCTAACTGACTCACCCCAGACACATAACATGTCAAATCTTGAAACGTAACTAGCCCCTCATTTTTGTTGTTGTATAATCTTTTCATAATATGCCACAACAGCATTGACAAAACCCATAGAGGCCTGTTTTTGAACTGTCAGCCAGTCATCAAGCAAGTCTGATCAGCTTGTGGTACTAGGGGCTGAAGCTTCACACGGAGCCCTCTAGGGGAAATTTGTTTATATTGATATGTCTTAAAAAGATGAAGATGCCATACATTACTTCTACGATTCTTAATGCCTTTCATTAATTTGGTAAAGGCCATTTGACATTCATATGCCGGATCAGTGCTAGGATTTGACCGACCACCAGATACCTGCTGCAAAACCAAATCAAATATCCCTAAGTCATTGGTGTCGGAAGACAAACCCTTAATAATAGTAGCCAAATTCATAACCACTTAATATAATCAGAGCAACCCAATGTGCATCACCAAACCATAAACAATAGGCACAATAACAAAAAGCACACTGGCTTTTATAAAAGTGGTTCAAAATATGATCCGTATCTATATTAGATGAGTCACCGTTGGTGCTATCAATAGCCTTATTCAAACAAACCAAATGTGTTGAAACATCCCACAAAACAGCTATGCACCAATAAGGCCAACCCAAAAGTCTTAAGATAGTACATATGTAAAATCAGATCCAAGCATGTTGAACCACAAACAACAAAGGCCAAAGGAGAGGAAGCACTATAACATCCTAGTTGCCCAAATACAAATATTAATAAATAATCAGGCATTCATATACTAGGGTTATCCCCCGTCATCAACGAGAAAATAATATTACTTGAATCCCAGCATGCAATAGTCATTACTATTTTTGTCACACTGAGGAACAGGAGGGAAGGCATACAGTAGACTGGAGAGCCAATCGTGCATTAGAGCGTCCCTGGGTGACTCCCCCTGAGGGGGGTTAAGGGTGAAGTAGCTGCTGCATTTGGTACTGAGGGGGCTGGCAAATAGGTAGCAGCAAGGCTGACCCCACCTGCGGAAAATCTGCTCCGCAACCTGATTGTTCAGGGACCACTTGTGAGGCATCAGAATCGCTCTGCTCAATCTGTCGGCAATCACACTGGACTTCCTCGGAATGTGCGTTGCTACAAGAAAACGTTGGAAAGCCACTGCCCACTGCCACACTCGCATGGCCTCTCTGCAAAGGGGATACGACTTGGTTCCTCCCTGTTTGTTTAGATACCATACCACCGACATATTGTCTGTGTGGATCGCAACTGTCCCGAGAGGAATAAAGCTCTGAAGTGCTTGCAGCGCTAGTAGCACTGCTCTCATCTCCAGGAGATTGATATGCAGATGCATCTCGTGTTCCTGCCACGTGCCTTGGACTGTCCTGCCTAGATAATGCCCCCCCACCCTATCTGGGAGGCGTCCGTGGTCACTGTGGCAACCGGAGGGGACGGAACGAAAGGTTTTCTCGCGTCGAGGTTGCTGGTGTGAAGCCACCGGTGTAGATCCTGCTTGCACCTGTCTGTGATTATTATGAGATGAGAAAGAGGAAGATGTTGTAGAGACCACTGGGCGAAGAGTAGCCACTGAAGGAGCCTCATGTGTAGCCTCTCCAAAGGAACCAGCATAACGGTAGCAACCATCGTGCCCAACAATTTGAGGATCAATCTTGCCTTCACTCTTCTCAAAGGGAGTAACGCGTACACCTGCTGTTGTAAACTTTGAATCCTTTCGCTTGGTAAGAATGCCCTCATGAGCACGGTGTCTAACTCGGCGCCTATAAAGGTGACACGCTGCGAGGGCAACAAGGCAGACTTTTCCCAATTTACAGTTATGCCTAATTGTTGACACAGATTGATTGTGGCGTCTCTGGTTTGTAGGAGTAGATGCCTGGTGGTGGCAGAAAGGAGCCAGTAGTCCAGGTACGGAAACACTTGGAATCCCTGAAGTTTCAAATGAGCCGTTACCACTGCCATGCATTTGGTGAACACCCTGGGGGCTGTGGTGAGACTAAAAGGCAGGGCGCGAAACTGAAAATGACTGCCTCCCAGACGGAAGCGTAAATGACTTCTGGATGCCCTTTCCATCTTTATACAGTAGTAAGCATCCTTGAGGTCGATGGAGCACATCCACACTTCTTTTCCCAACAATAGGAGAATAGATTGCAATGTGACCATTCGGAACTTGGACTTCTTTACATGGGTGTTCAATCTGCTGAGATCCAAAATGGGTCTCCGGTCCCCTGTTCTTTTTGGCACCAAAAAGAATCTGGAGTAAGTCCCTAATCTGATCTAGTCTGAGGGGACAGGCTAGATGGCTCCTTTTTCTAGCAGCTTTAAAACCTCTGAAGCTGCAGAATCCCTTTGATTGAGTGGAACATCTGGGATTTTTCTGATTGGAGGGGGAGCTGAATAGAAGGGAATGCGATATCTTCCGGAAATTATTTTTAATACCCATTGGTCCCGAGTTATACTTTGCCAGGCCTTTGGATATACTGAAATGCGACCCCAGACTGGCTCCGGAAATGCACAGTCGGGCCTCCCATCAGGAGCGCTGGTAGGGAGAATCACGAAAGGAATCATGGTCTCCCTGGTTACGCGGGCCTCCTCTGCCCCTAGGGCAGCGTCTACCAGAATTACCACCCCCTCCCCTGCCTCTGGAGGGGGACTCACCTTGTGTTTCATGAAAAAATCTCTGCGATTTTTTGAACCACATCCCCCCCCCCCCTAGGTCTTGGGATAAGGCCTAGAGGATAGGGAAAAACGGACTCCCACAGCAGACAGAGTTTTTCCCTCTTGCTTGCACCTAGTGAGAGTGTCCTTCACCTTGGTTCCTAATAAGGAGGAACCATCAAACGGGGCGTTGGTGAACGTAGACTTGAAGGCCTCTGCGAAATTACAGACGCGCATCCAGGAGTGTCTCCTAAGAGCAACTCCGGAACTCGCTGCCCTACCCGCTCCTTCGGCTGCATAAGAGATCAGCCTCATGGAGGAGTTAGCAATAGAGTTGAGGGTAGACATCTGAGCTTCTGAGCCACCGCATCAGAAAGGTTACCCTGTAGAGTATCTCCAAGCTCTTTCAGGAGATCTCTTTGGAGCCGTGTAAAATGAGATAAGTAATTCAGTGACCACAGTGTAAAGGCCACGGAAGAAAACATACGCTTCCCGTACCGGTCCATGGTCCTAGACTCCTTGTTAGGAGGATGGGCGGTAGACGAAGTCTCAGCTAGTTCCTTCTTGGTGGCCGCTGCCACCGCCATGGCATCTACAGGGACTCCCTTGGATATAAACTCTTTGTCAGAGAGGGCAGACAAGAATTTGTTGGGTCTCCTGGGGACTGGTTCTACAGAGTCAGGGGTTTCCCACACCCTTCAACAAACCAGATCTAAAAGCTTGAAAGGTGGAGACACCCAGGAGGCGGAGGGCTGAGCCCCAAAGGCCTTCAGGAACACCGACTCCTCCTCGGAGGGAGCTTTGGAGGGCCAGTCACCCCTCTGCTTCAAAATTTCCAGGATGTCAGAGAAACAGACTTCCTCAGAGGATGACTTGGGGGACCCCTCCAATTCCTCGAGGTCGGTGTCTGATGTGAGGGACTCATCTTGGGAGTCAATGTGCTTCCTCTTGCACGTTCTTTTTCTGGGTGGCTCCTCAGGCAAAAACACTGAGGGGCCCTCAGAAATAAGGGAACCTCTCATGGGGGTATCCTGAGGCCTTGGGTCTCCACTGTCGAAAGACAGAGGGCGATCAGAGACCCGCACCAGAGCTGGAGGGGACAGAGTGTCAGCGTCGAAAGATGTCACTGAGGACCTGGCCAGTGCGCTCCGCATGGCCTCGAAAGCTGGTCCCCTTGGCTCTGAAGATCGACCAGCCATGGAAGACCTTGGAGCAGAAGGGACAAGGTCCGAAGCCGATGCAGGGGTCAGGCTTCCCCAAGCCAAAGCACCGAGAGGGAGGCTAGGAACCAAAAAGCGACCCAAGGCCTCCCCTTTGGGTCCGACCGAGGAACCATGAGTCCTGGACCCCGTGGACGGAGCCAACGGGGTTGGAGCTGAAGCCAGAGCCGATATGCCAGGATGGGCCATCAGAGCCAACCTAGGAACATCTGACGGCGCCGACACTCTGGCTCCGAAAGCTGAGATTCGATAGGAGGAGGAAGTATCGACACTGGCTAGGTGACAGGCTCCAGAGCCGACTGGGCTGGAGCCGAAAACAATTTTGCCAGAACCGGTGACTGGAGAAGTCTCTGCGCCATTCTATCTACATCCACATCTGAAAGAGTCCTGAAGGACCTAGAAGATAAAGAGGGAGATCTAGACCTCCTCTCCAAAGGAGACCTATGAGGAGGAGAGACCAGCCTAAAATTTGGAGACCGGCTCCAAACTAGCACCTCCGTAATTGGCTCTGAGGGACTTGGAGCTGAAGCAGATTCGGTCAATATACTAACTTCCTGTGGCTCCGAGGACAGTGGAGCCAAGGATGCTTTCTCCAGAGGCTCCGAGGATACAGATGGAGCCGGAGAATGCTTTTTTGCCTTAGAAGTTTTAGCCTTAGAGGGAGAGGACTTAAAGCTAGAAGCCCTTCCCAAATCTTCCTCGAAGGAGGGTTTCAAAAGTCCTTTCAAAATTAGTTTGTTCTTCCTCTCCTGAAGAACAAGTGGGCTAAATGCATGGCAAAAAGTACAAGATTCATTTAGGTGAATAGCCCCCAGACAATAAACACAGACAGAGTGTCCATCAGTGATGGACACCTTATAACCACATTTAGAACACTTCTTAAAGCCTGAGGGCTTATGCTCTTTCGTATCCTTAGACATGATGAAGAAAAAACAACTGTTAATAACAGTCAACCGCTGATATCTATAAAGCGTGGGAACTATGCAAAAACCACTACAGACAAATACACCAGTCCTCTAACTTAATTGGCCTCAACAGCAAAAAACACAAGGAAGACTAGGTCCTCTAATTTAAACGGTCCTAGCCTGAAGGATAGGTACCTACTAACTAACAAGAAACACTGAATAAGGGGTGGACTAGGTCCTCTAACTGAAACGGGCCTAGCCCGTGGGGGAAACAGTTAGCGGGACACCACAAAAGACAACACCAGAAATAACAATTTTTTACCAAGGGTTTGATTAGTACACACACACACACACACACACACACACACACACACACACACACACACACACACAGCTATGAAAATAGCTTTTGTTTTTGAAGCAAAACTGTCAATAAAGACCAAAAAAAGTCCGAGCTACACGAGCGGCAAACGAGATCTGGGGAAAGGGAGCAGTGCAGCATGGGATACCTTCTTAGCCCAGCCAATTGAAAGACTTTGAGCTAGAGTATGGCAGAGTCAGAGCTGAGGTTCAGCTCCGAACCCACAGGTAAGAATGTAGGCGAGATTGGACTACATAACATCCTAGTATTAGTTACAGTTATGAAACTTAAAAACAAAGTTATAAGCCATATATACTGACACAAGATAAAATGTATAAAAATATGTTTGCATTTGTTGGTTCATTATGATGGCTTAATCAGAGAGACCCATATTTCTTTTGATGGCCCAGACTAAATGCATACTACTGAATATGGATTTATAAATGTTAAACAAAATTTGACTGCAAGTTAGTTGCTTTAACTTATATTTATTAATATTTTATTTCTGCCTGGCTCTCAATCATAACAAGAAACACTTGTTAAGCAGTCTCAATAACTGTTTTAAACCTATTTATACAAGAAGTAAATAGCTTCAGCAAAAGATTGCTGTACTGAATAAGCATTTATTAATGTAAAACACAATTTGGCTACAGTTTAAGACTTATTCTCATGGTCTTACATTTGTTAAATATGAAAGCATTAATCTATAACAAAACTTGAATGTCACAGTAATGAATACTGCCTCTGTTTTAAACAAATTTATATAAAAAATAAAGACAACAATGTATGACTTGTCTTATGTTTAACTTGTCAGATATTTAATTTTCAAGAGTGATATTTTTTTCCATTTAAAAATCAGTACTATAATGACAAGCGTTTAAGTATATATGATAAAATCAATAAAAATCAAAAGCTAAACATATTCCAGTTCTCTGAACGAACATTACTTCAATTTGCCTTATTTAATAATACCGTTTTAAGGGGTGGCCGCGGTGGTGCAGCGGTTAGCGTTGTCGCCTCACAGCAAGAGGTTCTCTGGTTCGATCCTCGGCTGGGGTGCCTTCTGTGCGGAGTCTGCATGCCCTCCCTGTGGTCGCGTGTGTTTCCTCCGGGTGCTCCGGTTTCCACCCACATCCCAAAGACATGCTGTAGGTGGATTGGATGCTCTAAATTGCCCCTAGGTGTGTGTTTGTGTGCATGTGTGTGTGCGCCTTCTGTGGAAGACTGGGAGCCGGGCTGGCAACCTGACACTGTAAAACTCCACTGCCAATCATGAGCAGACTGGTGATCCGCTGTGGCGACCCCTAACCGGGAAAAGCCGAAAGAAGAAGTAGAAGAAGAATACAGTTTTAACATCTGAAAATACAAATGTTAGTTGTAAGGGTACTGGTCTCAATGCAATCTAACAGCAAAGAACTGCAACAATTATCAGACAATTAAAACACTACCCTGGATGGCGAGTACAGACAGGAAAAAAAGTCTCTGCTAATGTGCAGATGATGGAAATGTATGACAAGTGAACTGAGAGCCACATAGAAGAACTGAAGTCTACCTTCTGTAAAAACAAAAACAGATTAAACTAAACCAGTACAGTTTTTGTTACACACGGTTCAGGGATAATTTCATAATGACATACAATGCTGCAAAAGATGAACACTTCAAGTATTGTAAGGCACAGGTGAAAAAAGAAAGCAAGGAAATTAGATTAAATCCTTGGAACAATCAACTTAACAAAATTAATGCTATCATTTGTCTTTCATTCTCCAGCCACCTGCTTACACTAATTCAAGGTCTCAGGGTAGCCATAACGTATCCCAATACTCACTAAGTCCATGGTGGACAAACTAATCCTCAGCATGTACTCACTAACTTTAATATGACTATGAAAGCTGTAGGCAATTTGGAGGAACATCAAATCACTAAAGGCAAGTCTCTGGAATGAAGCTGTGAAAACCTGCAAACTGCAAAAACCCATATGAGCAAAGTGCATGCAGACTCCACAAAGAGAAGGCATGCTATCAGGAGCCAAACTGAAGAACCAAGCACTGGGAGGTAAAGGACCCATTTATTACCACCCACCTAAATACAAAAACATACTATTTTCAAAGTTCAGCAAGATTCTGGGGCAGAGTGTATTTAAGATACTGTGGTTGACATAAAAATCATTAGATGCAGGCTTGGAGGGAGAACAGCACAGCTCTAATATGCAGATGCTCATTTCAAAAGCTGGCAAGGCAACTCGGAACACAGTAAAAGCAGAAGCAGATGTTTTCACCCTCCCCCTTTTAAAAAGTGCTGCCCAGGACTCTTCTGTCCTTTGGACTAAGAAAATTTGTTTGCAGCTTCTAAGGACAACTAAGTAATCTTCATAGTAAGAAAGCAGTGTAGTAGTTCAAACAGAAGTGCAGTGATGCAGGGTGAGAAAATAGAAGCCTAAAAAAAAACAAAAAAAACTTTGAAGGATGCCTGATTCTTTTGGCTGTGCGTAATATTACAAAGTATGTTAACTTGGGTGGTGCTACTGGTCAGTTATTTTTTAAAATAATTTTCATAGCTACAAAATTAAAGAGCAGCAGCTTACTACAACAAAAGGATGATTGGAATAATGTCATTAAAATTGGGGGAACTTTATCCACTTTAATTATTACATTTCACCAGCCATCAATTACCTTTTATCATGAAATAAAAACATGCACTTCTTTAGAAAAAATCATCTGTACACAGTCTAGATGTACAAAGAAAATGTCCCTCACTATATTGTTCTTCATGTAATAAGGGCTCTGAATAGAATAATGGAAGTAAATATTAACAAACTTGGGCTTATGAAATAAAGTGCTACAAAACTTGGATCTTTCAACATCCATTGCAAATTAAAAGCAGAACACCGTTTCCAATTAAAGTGAACCTCAAAAAATCAGTTCCACAATTAAGATTCACCAGAAATTGATCCTACAACTTAACATCCCTATTCCAGCTATAAATAACTTGTCAATACATCATTTATAAAATAAAATGGACTTAAAAAATACAGTTTGCAGAAATAAAATCAGTCTCCTATTTGGCCATATAACTATATTAGTGAAAGTATGGGCTGCCATGACCACAATCGCTACTCCCATAACGTGGTAGTAGACCCTGCTGTTAAACATGACAATAAAACTATTATGAAAATTATTGAGTTGAATTGGAAAGTTATTGGGAACAACCATCTGGCAAAACTGTTAGCAACCCCAATTTTGTCTATATATAAAAAAAAAAAGAGTGATCCTGTGAAATAACATTTCATCTACCTTAGTCATTGGAGGAATAAGGCGTAAAATTCTGAGTTTGTGCTACTGAGTTCAAATTCTCACTATTATGAACCAGGTCCTAGTCCACAGCCATACAAAATATTTCCTGTTGAATGCGTATTATCCCAAGCTCCATAATAGCAGTTCAATATGGAATATAAATACATACCTGTATAATCCTTCCTGCCAATAACTCCTTACTACCATAAATCTACCACTACTGCCCTTTTCTCTTCTTTCACAATTGCAACCCTTCTCTCAATCAGTATTACTAATTCTACCTTCTCCTTTGTGTCTGACATTTTGATGAATGCCCACACTGAAATCCTTTCTTTGCCAAATTCACATTCATTTCTATTTAAATGCATCTTTGGTAACATGGCTGTTTGCACCCTACACTTCTCAACATAGTTCAATACTGTTTGACCTGTAAGGCCACTAACATTCCACAATAATACTGACAAACCATCCATTCTAATTAAAATAAAAGTTGTTATTCCAGCACAGATATTAAAAAGAACTATCATATATAATGTTTCCATTTTGCAAGTAACATCCACACACTGACTGGCAAGCTGAGCTTGTATGTAGTTGCTTCTTCTCATCTCTAAGAATCCATGTCATATTTTCCAATACTTTTCACTACAATGAAAATAACTCAGAAAATAGAAAACATATTTCTTTAAATGTGAACTTCTATTTACAAATTATGCTAGCATAAATTCTAAAAGAAAAATTAGCTGTCATGGTTATCGCATTTTTTATATAATTTCCTTAAGCTTCTGTTTCTTCAAATGCACCGTTGAGATGGTTAATCATTTCCTAAAGCATATGATATTACACTTATCACAACTGATTTGAATGCAGATGTTATGCACCTCTTCTCTATTCTGTCTCACATACATATCCAGTTGTTCTATGTCATAATTTTGTGCTACAAATCCTATTTGACAATTATCTGCATTATTACTCATCCAACATACATTGTATTGAGGAAAAGAAAACAACATTAAATAACATGAGACCAAGAACAGATTACTTCAGAACTCCAAAACATATGGGGAAAGGTGATAAACAATTGTTTTGCATATTAACACATGTTGGTTAATTATGGTATTATCCATCTAATCAGAAAAGGTTTAATAGTAACATTAATAAGATTTTGAGATATCATGGTATAAGGCAGTGAATCAAAAGCTCTAGCCAGATCTAAATAAATTACTCGACACGAAAGTACTGAGTCAAGAGCTTTTGTAATTTACTTACAAAAACTCAACATATTAGTTACAATTATTCTTCCCTTAATATACCCATGTTGATATGGATCCAAAATAGCACAATCGGTATTTCAATTTCGGATCCAAAATAGCACAATCGGTATTTCAATTTCCAAAATTTCCAAGATACAGCCTTCAAAGCATTTGCCAAGATGGAGGTTAAAGGAAAGCTCCAAGTTAGAACTTAAAAAAAAGTGTTTTTTTTCATTGTATCTGTTTTCCGAGCTATTTTAATGCCTCTGAATCCGTCCAAGTGCTTCTTTTACAATTTTATTTTATTTTCCACAAAATGTCAGATGATGGGGCCTGCCTTGGTAATGTGATCTTGTTTTCTTGCTTTCATTACTTCTTCCCAGAATACATTTTAAGTTCTCTTTATATAAGGCAAGCTAGGCATAAGGAAATTGTGCTATTAAGACAGAATGGCAGGACTGCGAAGCACTGTCATCTAACACACCTTCTGTAAAGGAGCTGTTTCTATGGTTGCTTGGCTGAATCGGATTTGTGTGGCTGTCAAAGCTTGTTCTTTGCTATAAATAGTTGTTAGCTAGTTCCAGCAAAAGTAAGTAAATAGCAGGCTTTTGTAAAGGGATTCTTTTGTAGTTCGAAAGGAACTGACAGACCTTCCCCCACTCTTACTGTAGTAAATGATCCTTGCTGTATCATGTACAGGTGACAGAGTCTGCGTGTCTGCGACTTCCCAGTGCCTTCAGTGCACAGTTTTTTTTCTCTCTCTCTCTCATGAATGATGCAGAATTAAAATGTGCTTTACTAGTTCCTTAACTACTTCTGTCATGTTCACCCCCCTTTTTTATATTTATACTTTGTTAACCAGGAAAGTGGTCCCAGGACGCTTTTCAGCCATGACCTGGGCTACGTTGGCAAAGCCAACAAGTAATAAATGCACTTAGCAATACAAAGAAAAAAAATAATGCCTAAAGACATTGACAGACTGCATGTATAACACATAGCCAAGTTGTGACAGTGAA
This sequence comes from Protopterus annectens, assembly GCF_019279795.1. Lineage (NCBI taxonomy): Eukaryota > Metazoa > Chordata > Ceratodontiformes > Protopteridae > Protopterus > Protopterus annectens. Next base: position 1,395,038,111 of record NC_056739.1, on the reverse strand, counting down.
ACATTAAACATCATTTACTAGAATGTATACATTAAAATGCTCAACTCTACTACGCTAACTGTATTATAAATAAGGAATTCTATGCACCCATATTGCACAACTCACAGAGCTGTAAGCGATTACTGTTATTTAAATGACTAGGAATCAGCAAGTGAACGTTTTATGGCAATGGTTCCCAAACTTTTTTGATTCTTGGCTCCCTTGCTGAATCCAGGTTTTTCCAAGGTGCCCCCCACCCCGTGCAGCACACAAAGTGTATATTTCATTTATTTATTTGACATTTGTTTAACGAGGCTGCCTGACTGGACTAGGAGACCTGGGGAAAAAAGCTCAAAAGTACAATAAAAAGACAATTACCAAAAAAAAGTGTACATTCTGCTTAACAGCATAACACTGATCTACTATGGTTGAGAGGTAAGCAAACCTAATGGCAACCTTATTAACTTTAAGTTTATAAGAGCAATATTTAAAATCAGTCCCTACTTGGCTCTGTCCAGCATACCTCTCAACTGTATAGATTTTTGCAGAATGTCCAGATTTGTGCCTCATATTTTTGGTCTTTTTCTCATAAAATCTGGCAAATCACTGGTTGATCATTGAGGTTGAAGTCAGAAAATAATGACAGACAGCTGAGTTTCATACTACATACCCTTCAAAAAATTCATGCTAATGCAACTTTCTAAGTTTGTGAGAGCATTACTTAAAAGTGTCCCTATTTTGTGCTTTTGCACCCCCACTATTTTTGGCTTTGTCCAGATTTCTTGCTCTAAGAGGGTGAGAGGTATGTGTCCAGTGGTATGGACCAGGCTTACACAGACCTCAATGCTGCTGCTGACAGGGATCACTTTCACTCTTCACTCTCTCCCCCCGTGACACACATACACACGCATACAGTTTCTTCAGCATTCATGCACGCATTTACTCACACACATCGCTCTCACTCTTTCCCTATCTCTCACACAGTCATAGTCACTTCCTCATTCATACCTGCATTCAGTCACACATCACTCTTACTCTCCCAATCGCACCATACCTCTCAACCTCTTAAAAAAGCTGGGCAAAGCCTAAAATGATGGGGGGGCAAGTGGAGTCTTAAACTCAAATGTTTGTCATTACTTAGGGTTTATATGAATGTGTTCTGTGTAATGTCAGCAGAAATAGACACATGGGAGTTGTAATAAATCATATTCAGACATAACACTTCTTCCTGTGGGCAGAACTTTTGGGTTGTGAATTGCCCTTCCTGTGGGCAAAACCTTGGGTTGTGAACACTTGCCCAAGACCCATGGCTTTATCAATCCAACCTAGTACCATTATTCTTCACCCGAGTTTAGTATATTCTCTTTTTCTCTTAAAACAGTCAGTTATTATGGCAACACGTAACACACTAACCAAGATTAAACTAATTTGAGCATTTATACAAAGGGAAAGGATCCATTAATAACTGCAGAATGATGCCATATCTAAGCAGTGTTACCTTAATTTGAAGGAACTTATAAACACCTGAATCTGAAAAAAAGAATGACATCTATAACATTTAGCAGCCTAATAATGTTCATTATGACATTTGACTGAGTAATTCTACAGCACTGAAAGTGCAGTATTTTGACAGCATACATTTCCAATGGAATGCTTCAGTTAGCAGTGGAAATGCAAATAACCAAAATGGAAAAATACATAGCCATAGGCTTCACAAGTAGCTACACAGAGTGCAACCTTCCAAACTTTCAAAGCATTCTCTTCCATGGGGTGTTTTTGCAAGCAAGGCAAGATGCAAATCTTGACCTGTTCTATAAAAGATAAAGAAAGCAAACCATGATATGAATTCCTTTAATGACTTCAATCCTCAACTATTTGCCAGAAAAGTACAGATTTTAGGAGGAACACACCAAAAATATGAGGCAAAATTCTGGACATTGTGCGAAAACCTGTACAATTAAGAGGTGTGAAACACACACACACACACACGCACACACACACACACACACACACACACACACGCACACACAGAGTTACTTCCTCATTAATACCTGCATTCACTCACACATCGCTCTCGCTCTATCCCGATCAAACACGTACACAGTCACTTCCTCATTCATACCTGCATTCAATCACACATCACTCACTGTCTGTCACACCCACATGCCACACACCCACTTACGCATTCATTCATACATCGCTCTCACTCTCCCAATCTCACACCCACATGCCACACACCCACTTACGCATTCATTCATACATCCCTCTCAGTCTTCCGATCTCACACATACACACAGTCACTTCCTCATTCATATCTGCATTCATTCACACATTGCTCTCACTCTCCCAATCTCACACATACACACACTCAGCCACTTCCTCATTCATACCTGCATTCATGTACACACAGAATCACTTCCTCATTCATACCTGCATTCATTCACACATCGCTCTCTCTCTCTCCCGATCTCACACACACACAGTCACTCCCTCATTCATACCTGCATTCACTTACACATTGCTCTCACTCTCCTGATCTCACACATACATCCACACACACAGCCACTTCTTCATTCATTCCTGCATTCACTCACACTAGCCGCGAACTAATAAGCTTAGCTGCAAGATAAACCGCAAACTGTTTGCGGTTTATTTTTCAGCTAAGCTTATTAGTTCACGGCACCCCTTTAAGGAAGCAGCGGCTCCCCAGGGTGTCGTGGCACACACTTTAGGAACCCCTGTTTTATGGCTTCACAAAAGAAAAGTGTGGGGCTATAATTATATTTGCATCACTTTTGTTCTCCTAAGATTGCATGAAAACATACTAAACTTACAAATTTTGGAATGAAATAACCATTAAAGTTGAGCCTAATAACTAGCATGGTAAAAAATATTTGGGGCATGCAGAAAGTAGGTTGATTAGGATGACGACAATTATATAATACACATATGCATGCACACGCCCCATCTGTGTGTGTATATATTTGTGTGTATCTGTATGTGTGTGTGTTTTTTATATATATATATATATATATATATATATATATATATAGACACACACACACACACACACACACACACACACACACACACACATATCCACATGTCAGTGCATGTGTGACTACTTGCAAAAGTATCTATTCCATATTCCTCTCTAGATGTATTCACACTGTACTGCATCCACTACATAGTATTGTGCATTCTCCACATATACATTTTATACACACAGATATACATCTGGGTATTTCTGTGTAGACACATACACAGTTATCCAAAATTTCTATTTTGATTAGTTTTTTAAAGGACTTGAAGTATACACACAGGCATATAATCTATCTCTGTTACTAACACACACACACACTTTTCTGTACATACTTGTAAGATGCATGCTACACACATACACTTTACATATGTGTGTGTGTGTGTGTGTGTGTGTATACACACACACACACACACACACACACACACACACACACACACACACACACACACACATGTATCTGTGCATCAGATTTGCATCACCCCTGGAAGGATGTCACAAAAAAAAAAATAAGACTTTTTTTTTAATGAAAGTATCAGTGCAACTAGTTGATATGCCACCTGTCTGTCTCTCTCCGCAATTCTGTCGTGTGTGTGTGTGTGTGTGTGTGTGTGTGTGTGTGTGTGTGTATTTCGGGGGGGGGGCTTGAAAATGGTAAATGTGTTGATACTTTACTAGAAAAAAATATTTTCTGACTTTTCTTTAAATGTCACAGAAATCGTTGATACATTTAAGTTATCTTAACATATAAAATATTATAAATAACCAGCATTTAAAGCTTAGAATATCACTACTGTGATGCTGCTTGTGTAAATTTGTCAGAAGAGGTAACAGAGGTGACAACTGCCTTTAAACCCGACTGACCTAATTGCTTTGTTGTTCTCCTCCTCTCTGCAATAAAAAACAGTGGAAAACAGTTTTGCAGCTTTCTTTTTTTACAGCAGCTGCTGCGCTTCTGACATTAGCAGGATTAATTGCCAACCTAAGACTGACAGCAGTACCCAATAGGATAAACTGTAGATTTATTGGGGTCTGTGGTATGTCATGCAGGCAGAGACGAATTGCTCTGCAAAGTATGTGAGAAGTTAAGCTTTAAAAAAGTAAGTGGGCTTTCTCTTCCTTTGATTCCAAGACAAGGAAATGAAAGTTGCAAAAAGTACAAGCAGGTTTCTGGTACCTACAGAATACTGAAACCATAATGTAGGGAGAAAAAAAAACTAAGGATCGAGTTGAACTGTAAGAGAGGGTGTCAGTTTCCTTTAAACTTATTGGTCTATAACTACTGACTTCATTTTTATAGCCTTTTTACATATTGGTATAACACTGGATTACTTCCATACTCTTCGGGGAGCTCCTGTCTGACATAATTCATTAAAAATCAAACAGAGAACTGGAAACAGATGTTTTTTATTTGTTACAATCTCAAGTGTAGGCATCAAGTCTGGACCCAAGGAATCAGTTCTCTCTCTCTAGATATATATATATATATCAGTTATGACAGGTAGTGTTATCTGAAACAGAGTCAAGTGATGAGTCATTCCCAAAAAGTGAAGTATAATATTCATTAAATGTAGTTCCAGTATCCCCAGGATCAGTTATCATTCACCCATTAAAATTTATTATATTTACACATTATCTAATTTATTAATAGTATTAATATATTTGTCAACCTCATGTTATTTAATTTGCTGATGAGTTCATTTCATTTGTTTCCTAAACTTTGGATGTTGCAGAAAAACTATCAAAGTACTTTCAAATCTACTGCATGAGGATTTTCCAATTTTTAAATCGTACATTTTCCAAAAAGAGCATTTAACACGTCTATTTTTTTCTGCTACAAAAATTGCACCAAACAGACTAAGATTAGACTTATCCTGTGTAAACAGCCATTCTTCATAACAGTCTTTCCAGTGATGTACCAGTTTAATATTATACATAGTACACAACTGCTGTAACCAGTTATTAGAACTGTGCACTTTAGTTGACATGTAATCGGTTCCAACATGGTGACAGTACAATTTCACTGAAAATTAGTTAAATAGATGATTCCTTTAATAATTGAATAACATCCAAAATTACTTTCTTTACATGCCATAACCATATGTACATTAAATTGTTTGTACCTGCATTTATAACCATGCAGTTATATCAGTTTGTAAAGATTTCCTTTAATGACACCAATGTCATGCTTCTTGTATCAATTAATTAAGCTGGGTAGTATGCCACCTGTAATTTGATTCTTATTTAAACTACAGATACTTCTGACAGCAGTTTTAAGCATGGAATCACCTAAAACCAGAAATTTATCTCCTACCGACTCATCACTGATAGAGCACATCTTATATATATATATATATATATATATATATATATATATATATATATGGGTGTCACTTTTCTCAAGTTCTGCTTCAAATCCTGTACAGCTGTAGCCACCCTATTTATTTGGGATACAAACAATATCAGGTAATAATTCAGTAACAACTATGTCTTGTTCAGAAATTATAGCATATGAAGAAGTAAATTGGTTACAAAACACAGGGCTTTTAAGGTTTCCTGCTTTGAACTAGCCTGAATCAAGCATTAGTTGAAACAGGGATATATATGGCACCTTGGAGCCTGCAAAAAGTTGATGGGGCTAGACATTCTGAACAAACCCTTGGGGCCATGGATAATCCAAATGGCAAAGTAATAAACAGAAAATGATATCCCAATGCACAAAATCTTAAAAATTCCCTGTGATTTCTAAAGATGAGGAAATCCATATAGGCATTCTTTGGATCTAGAGTAACAAAAGCTTGAAGAAAGAAGGGATAGACATTTTGTAGGGTTAATATCTTGAACTTTGGAACTTTTAGGAAAGTGCTTAGAATGAAACAATCTAAAAATTTCTACAAGTTCTGCCTTTCCTTGGAGCCAGAAAAAAGACTGGCATAGAATCCTTTCTCCATCTGATTGGAAGGAACAGGTTCTATGATTCCCTGAAGAAAGTGATCTGAAATGATTGGTAAGATAAGATGTTGCTGATATGATGGAACTTAAGGGATCACTGAAGGAATGATAAGATAGTCCCAATGAATCCTGTATCCACTTGCCATTTGTAATTTTAAAATGGAAAGCCTGAGGTGGAGAAACTGGCTTAAGAAGGTAGTCAGAAGTTTGTACTTCTGCCAGAAAAAGGATCTTTTGGATCACCAAGTCAAATTTTAATTGTTGTGAAGTCTTATGAGATTTATGAAAAATGGTCCCACATTGGTGGGGTAATTTCTTTGAAATTTAGGGACAGTGGAAAGAAACAATGCCTTAACCTTAGCATTATCTTACCCCTTTCCTCTAACTTTTTTAAAATCATTGCAAAATAATTGACAGGAATGCTGTCATTATCTAATAGAGCATCTAGTAATCTGTTTTTTACAACTGGGAGGAACTGAAGTCTCAGACAAATGCTTCTATGAAGTGAACTAGTGGCACCTTCTCTGGAAGAACCATCAGCTGAGTCATGCCAGCATTTAATATAATGCCTCACCACTTTAGAGGCAGAGCTGCTCATATCTTGTAATGACAATTAATGTCAAGTGTCTGGAACATCAGAGACTACTTTGGATATATTATCCAAAATGGAAAGTAAGAAACTGGTCTTGTGTATTTGATAATGTCTCTAAAGGGCAGGGTGGCTGAAGTGCAGACCTCTTAATGGCACTACTATACAAGTCATTAGGGAAAACACTGGTGGAAAGTTGCAATGTGGACTCCTTATCAGACTCTAAAGAGAGCAGCAGGATCTGATTATGGGCTTTTGTAAAGGAATTTGAGTTTCCAGTACTTTATAAAATCTGTCTGATTTCTTAGGCATAGGTGATGATGGTCCATAAAAGTGTCTTCAAGGGCTTCTGAAACTGGGTTTCCTGCCTTTCCTGTAACTAGTCTAGTCCAGATACAGATTTGCTTTATCCAGGTCTGTTTATACGCTTCTGAGCCTCCCAAGCCTTTCTGTGTTGGAGGGAAGCCTTCTAGCTTATCAATGGAAGTGGTACGCACTAGGTAGCCTATCTACCACAAGAGTGGTTTCTGGCCCAGAAATTGTAGTTTACTGGCTGTTTGTGCAGTTTTTACATCTCTTTCAACTTTCTGGTTTAAAAGCCCATGTTTGCGCTTGTTTCCCACCTTTCCTGTAACTAGTGTAGTCCAGATACAGATTTGCTGTATCCAGGACTGCTTGTAACCTTCTGAACCCCCCATGCCTTTCTGTGTTGGAGGGAAACCTTCTAGCTTATCAGTGGGAGTGGTAAGCACTAGGTAGCCCGTCTACCACAATAATGGTTTCTGGCCCAGAATTTGTAGTTTATAGGCAGTTTGGGCAGTTTTTCCATCTCTTTTAACTTTCTGTTTTAAAAGTCTGTGTTTGTGCTTGTTTCCTGCCTTTCCTATAACTAGTCTAGTCCAGATACAGATTGCTGTATCCAGGATTGTTTGTAAGCTTCTGAGAGGTGCCAAAGTCTGCTCTTCAATGTTTCCCCTAGATCTGCTAGTTCTCTCCTCTCCTGCACTTTTACTAGCTTATTAGTCTAGCTCTTTTACCATACCAGATTTCTTGTAGCAATTATTGTAGCACACAAAAGTGATATCAGCACTAAACGTTCTACAAGGAAACAGCTCCAGTACTTATTAATGCCCACCCCTCCAGGCATGTCTAAATGTCAGTTCCCTGTGCTTTCTCCTATTAACCTGGTGAACTTGGGCATCTTGAGACAATGTAGCAACTGCCTCATGTACACAGACAACCCTCTCCTCTTACCTCCCAACAGTCAGGTTTGCGATAAATGCACTTATATATCCAAATTGGAAGCCACTCACTCTCTAACCAAGACTGGAATAGCTGGTCAAGAGGAGAAGGTCAACACTTGCACCACACCACATGGAACACATAGCCCTCCAGAACACACGAGCACTGCCTTCACATAAAAAAAAAAAAAAACACACACATCCATCTTTGCAGAGGCTCTCTATAAAAATCTACCCAAACAGCAGAGACCACCAAGGCGGAAACCCACTCTACCACCACAACATTAACATGAGACACATAACTCTCCTAAACAGTGTGCCACTCAACCAAAGCCACTAAGGAAAAACAGCACGCCCAACACACTAGTCATAGGTGACTCAATAGTGAGGCACAATGATGTCCCACTCAGTAGGTTGAATAAGGAGAAAGTAACAGTTAGCTGCCTGTCGGGTGCCAGGATCTGCCACATAATGCATGCACTCAGGTCCTTCAACTACAGGTACAGATATGACTCTGTCATTGTACATGGGAATGTGAACAACCTGAGACATACCTCCCTGGACTACATGAAAAGAGACATGGAGGAGCTCTCAGATTATGTAGCCCAGGCGGGTATGACCACAGCCCTGAGCAGCATTCTACCATCACCGAGAATTATACCACAGTACCAGCAGAAAATGATTTCACCAAATGGCTAAGTTTCTGCTGTCATTCTAAGGGGATCCAGTATCTGTCTGCCTAGGATGACATGACTGACCGACATCGATGCTTTGTCAGAGATGGCCTGCGTCTGTCACCCCTGGGCTTCCGGATACTGGCCAAGGCTCTTGCCACCCCTATAGTGCCTTTTTAGGTGGTGCTCCACAGACCAAATTACCACCGTGACAGCTACAAACAAATGCAATCTGAGGGTCATGCTGCGCAACTCTAGAAGCCTAAATCTCAAAATGCACTCGCTCGAAGTACTCCTTAAAATGAAGAACATTGACATTTGTGCTGTAACAGAGACCTGGTTCAAGGCAGCAGAAAGCACCCCTGCACTACCAGGCTATAACTCATTCCACACCTTTCGGTCCCAGAACTTGGACCGAAGCTCCAAAAGCAGTGGTGTTTCCATATTCATAAAGGATGCGCACACCTCCAGACTGGTAGCCCAACATAAAGCATCAGAGATACTTCAGGTGCAGCTAACATTGGGTAAGACAGCGATTCAGGTTGTAGCCTGTTATAGATTACAAACCATGTCCCAAGACTCACACTCCATGTCCTAAGCACCCTGGAGAATATTAGGGTCCAACCTAACACTTTCATACTTGGTGACTTCAACTACCCCTCCATTAACTGGGAAAACTACCCATGTACCAATACACTTGCCCAACGTTTCCTGGAATTTATTAATTCCAATGCCCTGGACCAGCTCGTTCTTACCCCCACATGAGGTAGCAACATCCTTGACCTGGTCATTACTAACATGGGCAACCGTTGCTCTACACCAATAGTCAATTCCTCCCTGGTTAGATCCGACCACAAACTAATCACCTTGGAAATTGACCCCCCCCCCCGCAAAGGTAACCACCATGAAAACCTTCTCTAAAGCTAACTTTGGGCTCCTAAAAACAGAGGTGGCTAACTTCATGGTATTCATGCAAATGAAGAACAGCTGCATGACCACCGAGTCATACACCACTGCACTGTATGAACACGTACACAAATGCATGGATCTCACAATACCCAATAGAACCAATTTACTCTCCTCCATAAAAAGAAACCCAATCTAGTGGTCCCCCACCATAAACAAACTCTACAACAGAAGGAGGAAACTGATACGGAATAAGGTGAAGTCCCAAGATTGGAAAAACTCCCTTACCAGCCTCAACAAAATGTTGAGATCCCTCATCAAATCCTCTAAAACTAGCTATGAAAACAGAATTGCAGCAGATAGTAAAGACAACCACAAGGCCTTCTATAGTTATCAGTGGGAGTGGTAAAAGAATTGCCACGGCAATACCCAGATTTGCTCTGAGCTACTGCACAATGGTACCTCCTATACAGAGTCAACAGATATTGCCAATATACTGGCTAACAGATTCAGTGCCAACTTTACCCCTCTCCGCCCCAAAGGACCAATCACAATGCCAGTAGATTCCCAGGCACCCAGTATTACTGCTGCACAGGTTAAAACAGCACTGTCCAAGGCCAAGAATACAGCTTCTATGGGACCTGACAATATCCCTGGCTGTGTTCTACATGAACTACATAGTGAACTGGCACCTCATCTGTGTGCCTTGTTCAATCAGAGCCTCACCTCAGGCTTTGTCCCTCCCGAATGGCGCACTGCTATAGCATCCCTCTCCACAAAGGAGGAGTGACTACAGACCCTGAGAACTATTGTCCAATTAGGCTGACACGTCTGATATGCAAAGCTATGGAACTCATCATCATGGACCTAATAAACAAGGATATAGGAATCTCTAAACTCTGGATCCCATACAGTTTGGTTTTGTGAAGGGTAGATCATGCCTGCTCAGCTTGGTCGACTTCTTTGAGTCAGTCACCAGGGCTGTGGATGAAGGAAAGTTGGTTCATACAGCCTACCTTGATCTGGCCAAGGCCTTTGATACCATTCTCCACTCAGGAATCATAGAAAAACTCACTAAGCTAGGCATCAACCCCTATATCACTAGGTGGGTTGCAAACTGACTCACAGATAGAACCCACAGTGTGAAAGTAGCTGACTCCAAGTCAGACTGCCCACCAGTCACGAGTGGAGCCCCACAGGGATCAGTCCTGGGTCCTCTCCTGTTTAATATCTACTTCTCAGAAGTCCAGGCCAACAAGTAGGGACTCTGGCTGACAAAGTTCGCAGATGATTGCAAGTTGGGAGACATTATTAATTCCCCGAGTGATGTTGACATCCTACAGAAAGTCCTCAATGACACCAACGACTGGTGTCAGAACCATGGCCTTAAGCTCAATGCCAAAAAATGTGTCATCATCCTGGGAAAAACCCAGTTCCCATGAATTACTACATCGATGGTAGTCCACTGAACACAGAAGGTGTTACAAGAGATCTGGGAACACAGGTTGACAGCAACCTCTCTTTTGACCACCACATTGTCACTGTGGTCAGAAAGTCCTTCTCTGTGGCGCATCTCATTACTAAAGGTTTTCCATCCAGGAAGAAAGAGGTCATTGTCTCCCTCTGCTCTTCCCTCATTAGGCCAATCATCGAGTACAATGCCCCATTTGACATGTACCTCACTAGACACCTGCAACAACTGGAGAGTCCACAAAAGTACCCCATAAAGAGGATCCTAGGCCTTAAACACTTGTCCTATATGGACAGACTCAAAAAACTCCAACTATTCTCTGTCTCATATCGCCTACAGGATTTTGAGCTTATTCCTTGATGATTTAAAATATGTATCTTTATTTTTTGTTATATGCCTTTAAGATTTGCAAAGGGAAGTGATGTCATTGTGATGTGCTCTTTCAGGCACTTAAAAAGTGCGCCTTTTTTGTTTGTTTTGTATATGGCTTGATAAAACCCTTGTTGGGTGAAAGCGCTTGCCTATTTTCTCAATAAATCGATTTACTCTTGGATTTTACCACAATTGTCCATCTTTTTGTCAGAATTTGTGGACTATTTGCTGCCGAGCTGATTTTATGCTACAACTGGTTTACAGGCTTGTTTTACTCTCCTGTGGTTTATTTATTTGGATTACATCCATAAGATCCTTTTGTCTTGTTATAATGTCACACAGTCAAAAAACTGAACCAAACCACTGTAATATTTTTTTGCAATGAAACCCTGTTAGGGCATACCATGGATTCTACAGGATTTCTTATACATGCCTATTCTTTCCCCTGACAAACCTTCCACTATTTTCACTTATAAATGAAATAATGTTCACTGGCCTATAATTTCCAGAGTTGAATCTGTAATTTTACTTGTGAAGGGGTCACCATTTATGTAGGCTTTCAGTTTTTCACTACTCATTTAAATATGCACTCAGTACTCATTTGACTAGTATTCTGCTACTCATTGAACACAGTCATACAGGTAAAGCTAGCAGTTCCCTAAAACTGCTCTGCTTTTTCTTCTCAGAATATCTGCTATCCACACTTCAAATACCACTCTGCTTTTCATTTCAGAGTGCAATCGGCATGAACAATGCATTAAAAAGGAACCTTTGTTACTTGCCTTACTACATTTACATCCAGTTCATTTTCCTCCTTTGCTTTAGTAATGCAAATTTCACTTGTGTTTTTCCTTGCTTCCTTACATTTCATTTTTTCCCTTGTTCTTCATCTTTCTTCCATTTCCTTTGAGCACCTTCCCTGTTTCTCACTCCCCTTGTAAACACATTTATCGCATTCTCCTTTTATTACTTCTTTTCTTCAAGCATTTCAAACGCTCCCCTATTTTAGGTTAAGCAGTGTAATTCTGAAGTAAAGTAATCAACTACAACACAAGTAATACAGATGCTAACAAAGACGTGAGAAACCAGAAGAAATAATTTAAAGTAACTTTACTAACAAGCACTTACAAGTTAAAGCAGTTCATTATTCTATTATGAAATACACACAAGCAATTTGAAATGAAACGCAGCCTGTTGACAGTGACTCCCTGCATCATCTATCTGTAACAATGACAAAGCTTCCATCTCCAATCAATGTTACCAGGCATGGAAATAAACAAAACACACATTTATTTAATGCCCAGAAAAGACAGTCAGCTTGTCTAACAAAGTTCTGATCTTATGTACCTTATATTTGTTGATTTATTCTGATACTGCACGTCTTAAGTTCATTCTCTCATGTACTAAACTGCAGGAAAGAACAGTCTGGTGCATTTCAAGTACTAAACTGCTAGGAAAGAAACAGTCTTCAGAAATATCACACACACACTTTTCTAAAATGTATACAGCAGCTTCAAGGCTAAGTTTCCTTGTGCAAATGGCTCTAAAAAACATGCACTCTGCAAATTAGTTCCCTTTTAAGTGAATCATGGTACTCAGTACAAGCATAGCTTAAACTAAATTTCTGCAGTGTCACAGCTTGACAAAGTACTGCTATTATAAGAATAAATGCCTGCAGTTCTAACTTTTGACCATAATGCACAAATGTCTGAAGTACTAGCTTTAACTATAATACAAAATCATACATATCAGTGATGCAGAATCACATACATTTACACTTTGTTTATGAGAAGCTTGTGTCATAGGCAAACTGTATGGGCACCTCACATCCCCTCACTCTATAATTACTCACTGTCCATGATGTTCTTCCGTTCTTCCCCTGCTATACAAGGTCAGTTATACATTTTCAAAGGAGGCGACTCTGCAAAATGTTTGCTGTTCATTCCTTGCAACCATACCTATGTTTACAAATGTATGTTTTCTTGCATCCACTCAATAATAAGTCACACAGTTTGCTAATGGTGTCATTCTGTCTTATCCTTTAAACACCTCAACTCTTCTTAGCACAGCATCCACGTTTTGGTGTTTTTCTACAATCCCACACAAACTGTTGGTCTTTCCTAGTTCAGAACATCTTTAATTCATGTTCCCTTAATGCCAACCCTGGAATTCTCAAGTCTGTTTCCTATAGATTTAAACCTCCTGTGAATATACACCTTAACCGCTTTGTGTATGTACATTTGCAGAGGTACAGCATTAATTAACTATAGACCAATTTCAAGCTCAGCCCAAATGCAACAAAGATCAAACAGCAAAACAGTACAAGCATGCACATATAGAAATACAACAGGCATGAAAAATCCAACATTAAGGCATGAATGCAACATAAATGAAAATACACAGCTGTTAAAATTTAAATATGTTTTGCACATTCGGTGTAAGAAAAAAGAAGCTAATTATAATACATACAAAGAATGTTAGGTCAATAAAACTGAGGGTGTTTATATTAAGATCAAAGTTCTAGGTCTATTCATGCCAGCATTTAAAATAAGCCCAAGGAGCGAGAATAGATATATTTACTGCAAAAGATATTGTTTCTTTTTTAAACAAGAAACATCTTTATTAAATTATCACTTATGACACAGGCAATCATTGCATACCTCTCAACCTCTTAGAACAAGAAATCTGGACAAAGGCCCAAAAATAGGGACCATTTTTAAATATTGCTCTTACAAAGTTAGAAAGTTGATAGAATAACAGGTTTTGTATTAGCATGGATTCTCTAAAGGGTATGAAGTCTGAAACACAAATGTCTGTCATTATTTTATAACTTCAATCTTTAATGATTTGCCACTAATTTACCAAAAAAACACAATTTTATGAAAAACGGACCAAAAATATGAGGCAACAATCTGGACATTCTGTGAAAATCTGTACAGTTGAGAGGTATGAATCATTCATTTATGTAAATGCCAAACAAACCTTACTGACTTAATCCCAGCTGCATACATTTTACATCATAAACCATGCTGACATAATCTTAGTTGCAAATATTATACATCACTTATAATCTACCCGATCATTGTCAGTCAAACATTACATAGCTCATTCAAGTCTTGCCTTCTTTTAAACCTAATTCCTTTCCTGTTATGTATCCCACGATTCACATTTTTTTCCAATGTAATTTGCTCCTACCCCTTTTTAAAGATCCCCAATTCCAGCTGCTTTATCTCTGTTCGTATATTCGTTACATCTAATAAAGTTGGTTTAGACTTCAATTTCCATTTTCTAATAGCTTTTTTGGTAGCCACCATAATTTAACTCAGCAAGGTCTTGCATGTCTATGCAATTCCGATTCTGCATCATAGCTCAAAAAAAATAATTTCCGTAGTAACACCAATTTGCTCACCCAGTGACAGAGTAGTCTGCAGGGAATCTTTAAAGTCTGCCAAATCATTACAGTCCCAGAAAATATGTTCCAAATTACTTCTTTCTTCCCAATCACACCTCCAACATTTGCTAACTGAGGAAAGACTCTATGGAGTCTCTTTTGGGAATAAAAATATATATGTAAACATTTCCAAGCAAAAATTCTAAATCTTCTAGATTTTGTTGCATATTTAGCAGACATACACATATATATCACACCCCTTTGCTTTTTTGTGAATTGCTTAGCCAATATCTCTTCCCAATCCTTTCTAACCTCCTCTCATTGATTCTTACAGTTATCATGCAATATTTTATATACTCTATTATTCCTTTTTTAATGGCAGCTTCTGTTTTAGATTCCATTAAAAACTCTACCAGTGCTAGTCTGTCGTTTAGGACCCCTCTATTTCTTTCTGTTTGCCTACACTCTGATATCAAACCTTGATAGGGAAGGCAATCTTTAAACTGCAGCCCAAAAATTCCCACTGCAAAAGATATTGTTAGGTGATATGCCATTAGCTATATGGGTTACATTCTATTGAGGATATAACAGCTGTCCAGCATCCAGTGTTTAAGGCCACCTTAATGACAAAACACTACCAACTTTTACATTAACCAGATATCAGAGGAAGTTACAGAGTTAGACAACTTGATTAAAGTAGACATAGACTTTAATAGGTATCAATATGACTATACTCTGATTTTCACAAGTATTAACCAGCAGATACAAAAAAATAAGGACACTAAAATTAAAAAACTTAAAAGAGACAGAGAAGAGTATGCAAGGGGAACAGCATACCCAGACCCAGCCCCATCACAAATTTGGAATCTTATTGGAGGAGGTCAACCAAACCCCCAAAGACACAGACTCAACCAAGAAATGCATTTAGAAAGTCATGCAGCGATGAACTACAGCTGAAACCAACAACATAACAGCGTGTGTACATTAAATATGGAGAATAGTGTAAATTCACAAATTAACCAACAACAAGAAGGTGCAGGCACTAGTGCTCAAGGGAGGCAGGAAAATAACTATCAAGAAAATTTTCACAACCCCTGAGGCCACAAATCCAACAGGAAGCAGCAGCACTTTCAGAAACCATACAATACTCGGAAAACCAACAAAAGGAAGAGGTAACAAGCCAGGCCAAAGAAGGGGTAAGTGGAAATGCTTGTTAAGTTGTCACCACTGCTTCAAGAGACTTCAAAATCTTTAACTACACATATTTTTAAGTAGACAAGTTACTTACTGATGTCTTTGCAAAAGGCTTAACATTTGTTCCAGCCTATGCCAAAAACCTTTATAGGTTATTGTTGGATTTTAAACCGTATTTACATCTATTACTTGTTAACACTGAACATCAACAAAGGTAAGAACTGTATGTAACCAGCACATATATCCCACCAGTCCACCCAACACTAATGTTATTCGAATGCCTTTTGACTTTAGAGCAAAATTTAATGCAACAACGAAACAGACAAGTAAAGACAACTTGTCTAAAGAAGAAAGGGAAGCCATTCATAACCTAAAAACTTTACCAGTTCATATAATGAAGCCTGATAAAGGCGGAGGAATAGTGTTAATGAACTTAACTGTTTATATAGAAAAGATGCATAGAGCCTTGAACAGTGATGTGTATAGTAAAGTGAGTTTGAATTAAGTCAACATAGCACATAGTCGTATTAGGTCATACATTAATGACCTATTTATTGAAGCCTTAATTTATATCAACACATATAACTACATGTCGATGCCATACCCAAGAATACCTATTTTATTTGGCAAACCAAAAATCCACAAAGGCTTAATAGACCCACCTATGAGGGCCCTAGTGGAAGCAAAGCAATCAATAATATACCCTTGTGCAAAAATAATTGACTCAATACTAAAAAGATATGTAGAACAGGAACCATAAATATGCAAAGACTCATGGTCTTTTCTATCAAACATTAACAAAGTACAGTTGTGTACACTTACCATAAATGTAGATGTTCGAGTGCATTCACTGTTGCAGTCATCACACTTGGTTATCCTGCCAGGGGTAGCCCTCAGTCAGCCCGACTACTAGAGGCTTAGTATTTCCGTGTTGGTTGCTGTTGCTTTAGGATTGACGTCAGGTCGTCAGTGGTATAAAAACAGGCAGCCAACTCCATTACATCAGTTTTTCTTGCCCCAAAATTCAGGAGCCCCCAAATAGGGAGCTAAGTTATGGTGGAAAAATACCACCAGTGAAAAGTAAATACTAACAGCCCTGTAAGGAGTGAGGAAGAGAGAGAGAGACAAGGGGGCTGGAAGGTGGGAAACCAGGACTGCAACAGTGAATACACTTGAACATCTACATTTATGGTAAGTGTACACAACTGTACTATGTTCTTCATGTTTCACTGTTGCAGTAATCACACTTGGGTTGATTCCCAAAGCTGAAAAATGGGAGGAGGGCAGTCAAGAAGAGTTGGGGCTGACTAGTATGCCCTGCAGGACTGCGGCTGCAAAGCCCATCCTGGATTTGGAAAAGATAGGCAGGTGGTAATGCTTCATGAAGGTATGAACAGAACTCGAAGTTGCCGCTCCCAGGATGTCCCTGGTAGGAACTCCTCTGAGAAAGGCTGTAGAGGTTGAAGTTGTCCTAGTGGAATGCGTTCTGACCCCCATGGGTTTTTGTAACAGAAATGGATACAGTGTGTTATCCATTTGGAGATGGTTTGTTTTGATATTGCCTTGGCCTCTGCCCCTGGTGCAAAGCTGGATAGTAACTGGCCAGATTTCCTAAAGGGCTTAGTCCTATCAAGGTTGAATCTGAGCCGTCTGTGCACATCTAAAGAGTGCAGAATCCTTTCCCCCTTATTTTGAGGATTAGGGAAAAAGGTGGCCAAATGGATAGATTGGTTGAGAGCCACACTGAACACCACTTTAGGCATGAAAGTTGGGTTAGTCATGAGGGAGACCCTGTCAGCATGAAAAATAATGAAGGGTTCCACAGCCATAAGTGCTTGTAGCTCAGACACCCTTCTAGCTGAAGTGATGGCTAGAAGCAAGGCTGTTTTCCAAGAGAGGAATTTTAACTCTGCTGATGCCTCAGGCTCAAAGGGGGGTAGCGTTCGCTTTTCCAACACAAAGTTAAGGTCCCAAGCAGGGGTAGGGGCTCTTCTTGGTGGCCTTAAGTTGTTAGCCCTTATCAGGAACTGCTTGATGAGAGAGTGTGAGAAGTGAGGTGGCTCAGTGCTGTAATGAGGAGAGATGGCAAAGGCATAGATCATAATGAAAGAGAAGGATAGGCCCACGTGCAGTAGGTCTGCTAGGTAATCCAGAATGAGAGGTAAGGAGGGCTGTGCTGGATCCACTCCTTTAGTGTGGATCCAGGAACAATACCTTTTCCACTTGTCAGCATCGGATTTTCTTGTACTGGGTCATCTGGCTTCACGTATGACATCCAGTACCTGCTTGCTTAGGCTGGCCATTGGAGGAGAAGTCAAGGAATAAGCCAGGCTGCAAGGTTCAGGGTGCAAGAACTGTCCCTCCTGCTAAGTCAGGAGAACTGGGAGTTGGGGAAGGTGCCATGGAAGCAACGGTGACAGACTGCACAGTAGTGGGTACGAGTGTTGGCATGGCCAGTTGGTCTTTCCTCCCTTATCTTGAGTAATACTCTTGTAAGAAGAAGTACAGGGAAAAATGCATAGATTGAGAGATTTGCCCACTGGAAGGATAGGGTAACAACTTACCAGGCCTTGCTGTGAGGTTCCCTGGTGCAGAATTTGCTGAGCTGGTGGTTGTAGGGGGAGGCAAATAGGTCCACCTTCGGGGTACCCCATTTCTGGGTCACAAAGCTGAAAGTGTAGTGGTTTAATTGACACATGTGTGGGTCTAGGAGATTTCTGCTGAAGTTGTCTGCCAGAGAGGTTTGGTTGCCTGGCAGGAACTGAGCTTGCAGGTGAATATGCATGGCTGAGGCCGTATTCCACAGGGTCATGGCTAGCCTGCAGAATGGGTAAGAGCAGATTCCCCCTGCTTGTTGATATACCACATCACTGTGGTGTTGTCGGTTTTGATTACTAGAGGCCCTAGAGAGGGTAGGGATCTGAAAGCTGTCAGAGTGTGCTGAACAGCTAGCATTTCTTTTTGGTTGATGTGCAGATGAATTTGATTTGGGTTCCAGTGGCCCTGAATGCACCCCACGCATAGTGTGATGCATCTGTGGTTAGGGTCTGGGCAGTGTGGGGTTGTGTAAAGGGAAGTCCCTTGTTGTGGTTGCATGCTGCTGCCCACCAAAGGAACTATTTCCTTAAACAAGGTATCATAGGTATGATAGTTTCCAGGTCCTGAGAATGTTGGCACCAAAGACTTTTTAAGTACCACTGAAGTTTCCTCATATGCAGTCTGGCATATGGAATTAGTAGAATGCAGGAGGCCATGAGCCATACAGCTTGCAGGATTTTCCTTGCGGATAGCTGGGTTCTGGTGGTCATTTGAGAGAAGTAGCCTGTCAGATAGGCTTGTTTTTCTGGAGTAAGGAATGCCATCTGGGATGCTGTGTCCAAGATTGCTCCTAGGAATACAATTCTTTGACTGGGAACTAGTCTGGATTTCTTTTCATTGATAGTGTACCCCATGGAGGTTAGAAAGTCCTTTACAAATGTCAGGTGCTGCAACAGCTTTTCCTGTCTGCCTGAATCAGGCAATCGTCCAAGTAGGAGTAAATTTGAATATTTATCTGTCTGTGATAGGCAATGGCTGGAGCCAGGCATTTTGTAAAAACTCTGGGAGTAGTGGATAAGCCAAAGGGAAGTGCTGAGACCTGATAATGCATAGATTCTGCCCTGAAACATAGATATTTCCTGCAGGAGTCACTGATTGGGATGTGCAGATAGGCCTCCTTTAGGTCTAGGGTGGCTAACCAGGCATCTTTGGACAGCATATGGAGAAGCTGCTGTAGGGTGAGCATTCTGAATTTTGGTACCACCAGGAAGGTGTTTAGAATGGACAGATCTAAGACTGGGTGCCAGGTGCCCTCTTTTCTGGGTACCAGGAAAAGTCTGGAATAAAAACATTGGCTTATCTGTTCTGCAGAACAGGCTGAATTGCCCTTATGGAGAGTAGGGACTGAACTTGGTTTTGTGCCTCTGCCCACTGGTGTGGAGGAAGGTCTAGGAACCCGTTTGGGGTTGGCAGCATGTGGAAATAAAATTTGTATCCCTGGGATACTATGTTGAGGACCCGTCGATCGTTGGTGATGGAGGTCCAGTTTTTTTGCATGGTGGGCAAGTTTTCCTCCTAGGGGCATGAGCAATTGGGCAGAGGTGAGGGGAGGAGTTGAGAAGTCACTGTGAATTCTTTCCATAACGGGGTGGCTTAGCACTCCCTGTTTTAGAAGTGGAGGTACTCCACTGCTTAGATCTCTGCATACCCTGAGATTGTAGTCTGGGGGGGGGGGGGGGGCTGTTTCCCCTAGGTCTAGTTTGAGGTGGCTGGAAAGGACCAATGTTTTGAGGAACAATGCCTACTGAATCTTGGAGGCTGCACTTGCAAAAAATCTTTGACTGTCTGCATAGACTTAGCTTTTTCTTCCATATTTTTTAAAACTTCTGCTTTGGTGCCAGACTGTTCTTGTTCAGAGGTACATCCAATAATTTTGATTTGACATGGTCTGGCAAGGTCTGCTCCTTAAGCCAGGCATGCCTTCTAAGTACAGAACCTGTGAATGCTGCCCTGCAAGATGTTTCTAGGGCGTCAAACCCACATTGCAGGGCATGCTTGCTGATTTGGCTTGCAGAATGCATAAGCTCCTGTAATTCTTTATTTTCTGCACAGTCAGGGAAGGTAGATAATTTTTACTTACGTTCCATAGTATGTTGCTGGAATTTCAGCATGTGGAACTGACAATTTAATGCTCTAAGGGCAAGAGTTGCAGAGGTGTATACTTTTTTATCCCATCTGTCTAAAGCTAGGGAATCCCTGTCTGAGGGGGTGAGATTCTTAGCTGTAGTTGCTTTTATTCCTTTAGGTCCTTGAGAGATGACCTCTGGGTCAGCAGTAGGATTTTTGAAGAGAAATTTGTGTGAGTCAGGGACTCTGTAGTACCTGTCAGGTTTCCAGGGAGCAGGGGGTAAAGTGTCAGGAGTTGGACATAATCCCAGCTGCATACATTTTACATCATAAACCATGCTGACATAATCTTAGTTGCAAACATTATACATCACTTATAATCTACCCAATCATTTTCAGTCAAATATTACGTAGCTCATTCAAGTCTTGCCTTCTTTTAAACCTCATTTCTTTCCTGTTATGTATCTCACAATTCCCATTTTTTTGACGTAATTTGCTCCTACCCCTTTTTAAAGATCCCAATTCCAGCTGCTTTCTCTCTGTTACTATATTCACTACATCTAATAAAGTTGGTTTAGACTTTGATTTCCATTTTCTAATAGCTTTTTTGGCATCCACCATAATTTAACTCAGCAAGGTCTTACAAATCTATGCAATTCTGATTCTGTAACATAGCTCAGAAAAAATCATTTCCGTAGTAACACCAATTTGCTTACCCAGTGACAGAGTAGTCTGCAGTGAATCTTTAAAGTCTGCCAACTCATTACAGTTCCAGAAAATATGTTCCAAATTACTTCTTTCTTCCCCATCACACCTCCAACATTTTTTAACTGAGGAAAGATTCTCTGGAGTCTACTTGGGGTATAAAAATATCTATGTAAACTCTTCCAAGCAAAAATTCTAAATCTTCTAGATTTTGTTGCATATTTGACAGACATACACATATATCACCCCCTTTGCTTTTTTTGAGAATTGCTTAGCCAATATCTCTTTTCCCAATCCTAACCTCCTCGGATTGATTCTTATAGTTATAATGCAATATTTTACATGCTCTATTACTCCTTTTTTAATGGCAGCTTCTGTTTTAGATTCCACTAAAAACTCTACCAGTGCTAGTCTTTCGTTTAGGACCCCTCTGTTTCTTGCTCTTTGCCTACACTCTATCAAACCTTGATAGGGAAGGCAATCTCTAACCTGCAGGCCAAAAAATTCCCACTGCAAAAGATATTGTTAGGTGATATGCCATTAGCTATATGGGTTACATTCTACTGACGATATAACAGCTGTCCAGCATCCAGTGTTTAAGGCCACCTTTCACATGCCCAAACCATTAATCAGCTTGAGCAAAGCTGAAGAAAAAGGGTAGTTTGGGCACCAAGTCCTTCAGCAGAGCTTTCATACCAATGGAAAGAGGGAAGCTAGAGCCCTGAAACAGCTCAATGCTAGGAAAATAAAAATAAAGGTCCTCACTCTGATAACAAAAACATAAAAAAAAGGGAATGTTGGGAGTGAGTGAGTACTGCAGCAGTGATCATTCAAACATTTATCGTCATGGTATGTTTACTAACACAAGGTTTATATTCATTATTTGATCATTGCCACAGTTGCTTTAGCTGCATGGGTAGACTACCATAGCTTAAACTGACTGAGAGGAGGAAGGATAATGGTCCAGGCACCCCTGGAGAACATTCTTAGCAAAGCCTACCCAGAGCAGAAGGAATTTAGTTTTGTTGCACCTTGTAAAAGGTATGCAACAGAGAACCACATTGCTGCTTCTAGGATACTTCTGTAATCTAACCCTTTCCAAAAAGCCACAAATGAAGCAAAGTCTCTGGTAGAATGAGGCTTGACCCTGTCAAAAATTGCCTTACTGATTTGGGTATATCAAAAGGTAATAGCATGAGAACTGTTTAAAGATACCCTGCTTTGACACAGGTTGCCCATTTTTCTTACATTTATAAGCAATGAATAACGGATCAGAATTCAAAGTTTTTTAACTAGATTGTTTAATGAAATCTTGGAAAGTGAGAGGATGCCTGAGGAGTGGAGAAAAAGTGTTTTGGTACAAATTTTTAAGAATAAGGGTGATGTGCAGAGCTGTAGTAACTACAGAGGGATTAAATTTATCAGTCACAGCATGACGTTACGGGAAAGAGTAGTGGAAGCTAGGTTAAGAAGGGAGGTGATGATTAGTGATCAGCAGTATAGTTTCATGCCAGGAAAGAGCACTACAGATGCGATGATTGCTTTGAGAGTGTTGATGGAGAAGTACAGAGAATGTCAGAAGGAATTGCATTGTGTCTTTGTGGATTTAGAGAAAGCAAATGACAGGGCCCTAGAGAGGAGTTGTGGTATTCTATGAGGAAGTCAGGAATGTCACAGAAGTATGTAAGAATGGTACAGGATATGTACGGGGGTAGTGTGACAGAGGTGAGATTTGCGGTGGGAGTGATGGATGCATTTAAGGTGGAGGTGGGATTACATCAAGGTTCAGCTCTGATTCCTTTCTTATTTGTAATGGTGATGGACAGGTTGACAGACGAGATCAGACAGGAGTTCCCATGGACTATGATGTTTGCAGATGACATTGTGATCTGTAGTGAGATTGGGGAACAGGAGGAGGAGACCCTGGAGAGGTGGAGATATGCTCTAGAGAGAAGAGGAATGAAGGTTAGCAGGACTAAGACAGAATATATGTGTGTGAATGAGAGGGAGGATAGAGGAATGGTGAGGATGCAGGGAGTAGAGGTGGCAAAGGCGGATGAGGTTAAATACTAGGGATCAACAGTTCAGAGTAATGGTGAGTGTGGAAGAAAGGTGAAGAAGAGAGTACAGGCAGGATGGAGTGGGTGGAGACGAGTGTCAGGAGTGATTTGTGACAGACGAGTACCAGTAAGAGTGAAAGGGAAGGTCTACAAGAGGGTAGTGAGACCAGCTATGTTATATGGGTTGGAGACAGTGGCATTGACAAAAAGGCAGGAGTCAGAGCTTGACGTGGCAGAGTTGAAGATGTTAAGATTTGCACTGGGTGTATCGAGGATGGATAGGATTAGGAATAAGTATATTAGAGGGTCAGCCCAGGTTGGAAGGTTTGGAGACAAAGCCAGAGAGGCAAGATTACGTTGGTTTGGACATGTGCTGAGGAGGGATGCAGAGTATATTGGGAAAAAGATGCTAAGGATGAAGCTGCCAGGTAACAGGAAAAGAGGAAGGCCTAAGATAAGGTTTATGGATGTGGTGAGAGAGGGCATACAGGTGGATGGTGTGACAGAGCAAGATGCAGAGGACAGGAAGAAATGGAAACAGCTGATCTACTGTGGCGACCCCTGACGGGAGCAGCCGAAAGAAGAAGTTGTTCCTGAATGTTCACCATAATAACTTGATTTGTCTGTGGACAATTGGGGGATCCCTTCTCTCTTGTTTTTAGGTTCTGGTAAGAAGACAAGGGGATAGACAGACTGGTTCAAAGTAAACTCAGATACCACTTCAGGGATTAAGGAATGATTAATTCTTAAAGGAGAACTCTGTCCAAAAGTCAAGTTTGTCTTTCCAAAATGTAATCCAAGACTAAACACTTCACATACAGAAAAAAACACAACTTAGTAATTATGTTTGCCTTTCTTTCCTGCATCTGCCTCATCTATTACATTACAACAGCTACTAGTGGCACAGTAAGTTAGGTCACTTATCCCAGCAAGAGAGCCATTAAGAAAACAATGTGCCTTATCAGTTACAGACTGCCAGCATCACACCTCAGATAAACAGTGTAGCCTGGAGTCGGGACAAAGTCAGGGCTTTCAAGCTTAGTTTTTAGATGCAAATGTCTTCCTCTATAATAAAACTCAGTGCCAGAAAGAAAGAAAGCAAGTATGCTAATCTAACGTCTTACTTTCTGTCAGTATATGATTTTGCATTTTTTTCTGCACTGTAATTTCTGCAAAAGTGCATGTTTCCTCTGGAGCTAGGGAAAGGAGATTAACATCAAATATGAATTCTAGCTACAATATTTAAAACTGTAAATGCAACACAAACCATCTCAGCCCAACTAACTCTTATTAATCACAGGGGTCAGATTTATCAAACGGACTGAACTACAGTTGCAACTTTGAAAAGAATAATTAACTCAGCTATATTTTCAAGCCTGTCAAACATTCCTTAAAATATTGCAAGAGAGATGGCCACTAATGAAAATTAAAGGAAGCAAAGTAATTAAAAATGTGGATTGATGCTGACAGTGAAACGTAAGCAGTCACAGCAAAGTTGTCAACTGATAAGAGAGAAAAATGCAGTAAATGATCCCCTCATCTTAATGATTTCTTTCTGTCCCTCTAATATGACACAAGGAAAGCAAAGCCATTGACTGTAAAACAAAACAATGCTACCATGGCAGCCTACTTCATATCACTTTGGGGTATAACAAAATTAGAAAATTACAGTAACCATTTACTTTGATACAGAGGCACTGGCAATGCAGAAAAGTTCAAGATTTGTTGAAAAACATACGTTTTATTTCAGTTTTTGGGCACGGTTCTCCTTTAAGGAAAATAAGAGATGGTTGACACACCATAGGAGCTTGCAACTGAGGTACTCAAGTCATTCCAATCAGTAGACCTGTTTTCTATGTTAAGAATCTCATATCAGCATGATGAACTGGTTCAAATGGATCAAGAGTTAATTTTGATGCCAATGGAGTCACCTGTTTTCTAGAAGGCTTGGTATGCAACACCCCTATCAAAAGCATTTGCACATGGGAATGTAATGAAAGGGAAGGATTAATGTGCTGACAAGGGGCCAACATCTGGAAACCTCCTACATAATCCTATTAAATAAAGGAGATATCTCCACAGATTTTTCTTAACTATAGACCTACTTCCATTCTTTCCCCATTGACAAGGATCCTTGAAAGATGAATGCACACCCAAATCATGACCTACCTATCCTCTAACAATGTAATCGCAAATACTTATCAAGCCTTTGAAACACTACACTTCTCTCAGTTAGTCTGATCTTGGTCCTGTAACTAGCTCTCAGACAGACAAGTGGCAACACACCTACTCATCCTTTCTTCTAGGTACCACAGAAATACCAAAGAGTTCCACCCTTGGTCCTCTGCTATTCAACATTTACACCATCTCTCTGCAAAAGACTTCCAAAGATGCCTCAATAATTCAGTAAGCAAATGTCTCCACCCTTATGTGCTCTGCCCTTTCCTTCTCAGCACTACAAAAAAGATCACACAAGACTCCAGAAAGTACAGTTGTGTACACTTACCATAAATGTAGATGTTAGAGTGTATTCACTGTTGTAATCATGACACTTGGGTTATCTGCATGCAGGTAGCTCTCAGTCGGCCCGAATACCAGAGTCTTGGGAATTCTGTCGCCTCTTCCATGGCGTCAGGTCGCCAGTGGTATAACACATGCAGCCGACGCCATTACATCAGCTTTCTTGCAGCGTGGGAGCCTGAAGCAGAAGCAGTTCGCAAGTGCTGGTCGGCCGCTACCTGAAATTTTCATTTTGAGAGTTTCAGACCTGAAGTCTTCTAAAGCTAGGTACCCCATTGGGGATCCTTTTTTTTGCTCTAACTGATGTCAGAAAAAGTTAACAATTGTCTTGCCTGTGGAAAGCAAATACCTCACAGAGATTTTCATTCTTACTGCGTCATCTGTTTAGGCCCAGACCACGATGTTCCTCGCTGTAGGTTTTGTGCCTTGTTTAATGCCCAAACTATTCATCATCGGGCTATCTCTTTGTCACTAAATTCTTAGATAACAAGGTTAAGCACTTTCTTCCCTCAATGCAGGGACTTCCTCAGAACAAAATACATAGAATAACCCAGCCCTTAAATACACATCCAGTCAAGCCAATTAAAATGCAATTACCAATTCATTATTTAATTAGTAATTACATATCTAAAAAGCATGGAAAACAAAAAAAAAAAAAAAAAAGAAAGAAGAAAAAACAAACATGCCCCACTGGACAAAAACCTATCCTAATATACTTTTAACTTTAAAATACATGATATAGTAATAGCCTCATTAATACCTGGATATTTGGTTGTATTTAAACGCAACTGCCATTTCAATTTGCATATATCCAGGTGCATGTCCACACATTTACCTTGTGGATCTTTAACTAATTGTTGTACCACTAAAAACTTTAAATGATGATCACTATACTCCTTAATGTCTCTACACAAGGCAAACGTAATTCTACCTTTTTTAATGTCCATTAAATGCTCACTAATTCTATTCTTAAAAAATCTACTTGTTTAACCTATATAAAATATTGGACATTTTTGACACATAGCCATATAAACCACATTAGAACTACAACAATTAAAATGACCTTTAATAAAAATGTCTCTCCCACGGAGTTTAAAATTTTCCTTAGTTTCCAAGATATATGTGCAAAAATTACACATCCCACACTTGAAATTGCCCTTTGGTCTATTAAGGTACACTCCAACACCCTTACCATTAGTTTCCAAAAGGTTTTCGGATTATCTATCTTTCCTAAATACTATTTTTGGTGGTGCCTTCCCCACCTTTTGCTCAACATTCTGAACATAACTCAATAGTTCTCAATTGTTTTTAATTATTTCAGAAATCTGGTTGGCATCCAAGTTAAAGGAGGTAATAAAACTCACTCCAAAGTTTTTTTTTTCTTTCTTGCCTATTAATTAATGTTAAATCACTCACCTTAAACCCACTTCCTAAAATGGGCTTATAAATACCCTTCTTATGTTTACATACAACTTCTTCACTAATTTTCTTCAAAAATTCTGCTGGGTAGCCTCTTTTATTAAACAGTCATAATATAAACTGAACTTCCTTTTTCAATGTCCGAACTCTCCATCCTGGCAGCCCAGATCAATTGTCCCTTTACAACTGACTTTTTTTGATGGCACGGGTGCCAGCTGGTAAATTCCAAATATGAATTTGAAAATGTAGGCTTTCTATAAATCAAGGAAGACAGTTTTTTATCATCAAAATCAATCATTAAATCTACATCTAAGTAGGAGATTTGTTCCTTACTATAGGAGTGGGTAAAATCCAAAAATTCCACTGTATTGTTAATGTACATCAAAAATTCATTCAGTTCTACCTCAGTCCCTTCCACACCACAAAAGGTCATCCAAAAACCTAGTATAATATATAATTTTAGACCAGTAGTCACTTTTCATAATAAATTCCTGTTTCCAGTAGGACATGACATAATTGGCAAAAATGGGGGCACATGCTGCCCCCACTGCCACTCCAGTTAACTGCTTATAATATTGCCCTTCAAAGTGAATGTAGTTGTTTTTCAAAACTATTTCCATTAGAGCAGTATATTTATTAATTTGGTCCTGGTCATAAATACCTGTTTTTAATAATTGAACTTCTAACCAAGCCAGCCCCTCATCATGCGGTATTACTGAAAAGAGATTACAAACATCAACAGTGACCGATATCAAATCATTGCTGAAAAACTTCGGTAACCACCACGGAAAAATAACTGTTAAGATCTTCTCTTTAATAAACTTAATAAAATGAATTCCGATAAGCGCTTTCAGCAAAAATGCCTTCTTCAGATCGTCATTTTTCCATGGTGGTTACCGAAGTTTTTCAGTATTTGTTTTTTCTTGTTCGGTACGTTTGGCAGCTCTGCATTATTGATTTTCAACTATCAAATTGTTGGTCAACTCTACTTCTCCCAATTTTTCCAGGAAATGCCATGAATCCTTGGTAATGTATGTGAATACCATCAAACCCTTTTGTAGATTGTAATCTAAAAAGTTACTAATGAAGCAGGTCTTGGAATGCTTCCCATCCACTATGGGCCAACATTTGAAATCCTTTAGCCCTTTGTGGATCTTCGGTATTCCAAAGATGTTGAGTATCATGGGGTGTTCATTCTTTAAATATTTATATTCATCTAAATTGATCTGTCCTTGCTGTACCATATCATCTAAACCAATGTCAATCTTCCTATAGGTAATATGAATTTCATTTAAAGAACTTTCCTCATAGGTACCATCCATTAGCAGCATATTCATCCCATTTAGGTAGTCACTCCTGTCCATTATCACCATCCCATTACCCTTGTCCGGTTTCATTACTCATACAGTTTTATCATTAGCTAGTTCCTTTAACAACCTCTCTTCTTCTTTAGTTAAATTACATTCATAATAATTTTTGTGTTGTTTATACATGTGTCCTATCTCTTTTTCACATTTTCACAAACTTTTTCATATACCCTTATTAGATAATTTAAAGGGGGATTAAACGTACTTGGTATACTAAAACCAAGCCCATACAACTCGATTTGATCATCATTACTATTGAACCATACCTTTAAATTTAATTTACAGGTAAAACACCAAGTCTATTAAGGTATCGGCCACACTCCCTCTTCTAGTTGGGACAAATGTTAAACCTTTGGCTAACAGATTTGAATGCTCAATCCCTACCCTTTTCATAGAGTAATTATAAACTTTGAAATATTTTGCATTATTATACACCACTTGCGGTTCATAACCATTGTCAGAATTAACATTATTTTCAATTAAGTGCATTAGCAAGGCAAAACCAGAATAATCACCGTTTAGACATGCACTTGTCCCATCATTAACATTTTCTACAATTTGGTCGGCTGTTACCAATAAATTGCCATCCAAAACATCTACTTCACTAATTTTATCAAAATAAGCAGCATCAGCTGGAGGACAACCATTAAATGGTTCATCTCCAATAATAAGACAAGCAATACTGTAATTTTTGTAGTTCACATCACTTACTTCATGAAAAATGGCAATAGCCTTGTCCATTAGTTGATCCACCGATATTTCAGATTTCTCGTCTTTTTCAGCTTTGCCCCTTGCTTCACACAGTCCCTGTAGGTGTTCTGGGAAAAATGGGATTGCTGTCCTTTCCCCCGTAACCTCTCCAAACATCTTACACTAACGTCCATAATGGTGGATGGCTGAGAGTTCAAATCTCATCACTGTCACTTCCTCCTCAACACTTCGCTCACCATTAGCTCCTTCTGCACTTTTGACATGGCAACCTGGGGAAAACGGATATACTTTCCCTTTTAAATACTCGTTAGTATCTCTCTTGATTTTAATTTTGTTTCTGCAAATAAATTTTGCCACAAATGCTGTCCACATTCTTAAGAACGTTGGAATAATTAATCTGGTGATGTTCATACTCTAAAATCACCTTGAATTGATTTATTCCTGTCTTCCAGCTCTTTAAATAAAGATTCCAATACCTGGGTATTATGTTTAACCATGAGCTTCATAAGCTCTATACCCATTCAGTCAAATAACGTATGTAAACCATTGAGGAAATCTGTATTCTCCTCCGCTCCACTGGGGTATTTCCAGAACCACAATCCTTGAGTATGTTCCTCTCTAGATACGCATTTCCCATTTGTAGTTTTTTGTATGTTAACAAGTCTCTTTCAAAACACCTCAGCCTTTTGGCCATGGTCAGAGATTGTTGCTGATCCACACTGTGACCACCTTTTTCATACGGGAATCAAATGTGTTTCTCTTCTAAGTTTCACCATTGTAAACAATTTTTTCTCTAGGGGCCATGCCATCTCCTTCACTTAATTGTTCATCTCGTGCTACCTGAATTGTATGTTCAGGTTGCACACCGCTGTGTTGGCTGGGTTAAAGGGTAGCCCAAACTACCAAAAA
This sequence comes from Protopterus annectens, assembly GCF_019279795.1. NCBI lineage: Eukaryota > Metazoa > Chordata > Ceratodontiformes > Protopteridae > Protopterus > Protopterus annectens. Next base: position 1,395,007,946 of record NC_056739.1, on the reverse strand, counting down.
TATTGTTACTTGGACCATTATGTTTGTCTATCAACGTCTGAATTTGGGCAGTATGCACAGCCAACTGCTGGTTAATTTGCTGCAACAGTTCCAATATATCTCCATTAGAAGCAGACGCCTCCATTGTGCTGAACCACGAATCCACAACCAAAACCAAGAAAAGACTAACTCCAGAACAGGGTAGCACTAAAGGACCACAGCTGGAAGACCAAAATAAATAATCCACAACTTTGATAACAAGGTTAAGCGCTTTCTTCCCTCAATGCAGGGACTTCCTCAGAACAAAATCCATAAAGTAACCCAGCCCTTAAATACACATCCAATCAAGCCAATTAAAAATAAATCACACAAGACTCCTTCTCCTCTGTTGATAACTTGGCTATCAAATTCTTAGCTCCTTAACTCAAACAAAATTAAACTTATAAAATTTACACACAAAAACATCACTCATCTTAAACAATCTTTTATCATCAATTCCAGCAATATGACATCACCTCAGCTAGTTATCTCAAACCTAACTGTTAGGGTCTTACTAAATGACAATCTGAAATATGATCATATAGCCCATGTAATAAAAAATAAAAAAAACTTGGTACTCTATATAGAATGAAATACTACCTTACAAAGAAAAAAACAGTAACTACTATATGCTTCCTTTACCAACATCAAATCAAACCTAATAACCAAACAAAACTATTATAACAAACTTGCTAAATTTGCTGTAATCCTTTCATCGTTTTCTCACCTAAAAAAAAAATAAAGTGGCTAGAATTATCAAGTCAACTAACTTGCTCTCTGCTAATCATAGCACATACCTTAACATATCAAGTAAACTACTGCCTATTACTCCAAAATTCTGTCTCAAACTACTCAACAGCAACACAACTAAGATCAAGCTCTTGGAAGTCCATTCTCCTCCATGTAAAGCATATTTCAATGCCATCCACTTTCAAAGTTCTTTAACACAAACATCTGTCTCAGTTGTGGCAATGCTCTTGCCATGCTCCCAAGTAACACCTAATCGTTTCGTAAATAAAACATTCCTTTCTCTTCAATTAAGTCTTACCTCCTCTGTTCCTATCTACACATTTTCCAACCCATCTTTACAACTTATAATTAGTAATATTCTATTTCTGATCTAATGCATCAAAAACGTTAATATACAGTAACTATTTTCTTACTCTTCTTTGTTAACATGCTTCATGTCCCTCTTTTTACACTTCCTCTTCTCCTCTAAGTCAAATTACAAACTTTCCAGCCTACCTATCCATTTCTTAACTCATTCATCTATTAAATGTTAATGTGCAGCGGTTACTTTAATTTCACCCTGCTCTATAGCATACTTTTGTTTGTCTGAAATCGACTTTTCCTTACATTTTTTTCGGCCACTTTCTGTATTAGTTTGAATCTTTCTTTAAGCTGTTTGCCTGACCTTGATTTGTACATATTGTATATACTTCTCTTCTAAACTGATTTTTATTATGTACTTGTTTACTGCTTTTGCGAGTGTCTGCATAAAAGTTGTTTGCAATTTTAATATGGCGGTTTTCTCTCTGGGCCTCTGTTGAAAAGTGGTTTGCTCATCATCCTAGTCAGAGTATTCCAGTAAACAAATGCTAAATAAACAAACAAAGTGTACCTTGATGGTGGAATAAGAAAGGCCAGAGGATAACTTACAAATTCTGCAGAACCAGGGAAACTCCTAGCCTTAAAAGAATTCTGGTACTTACCTTGGCACTTTTCCACTTGCCAGTATATGATTTTCTAGTAGCAGTTTCTCTTGCCTCCTCTAATACGTACTGCATATGCTCAGGAAAGAGGTGCCTAAAAGGTATCAAACACCCCCTTGTCATGCATGATGAGGCCCAGTCTGTGAGGATGCTTGTGGCAAATGCTTTTGTCCATTTCAGAAAGATGGGAGAACAACTACTGACTGGGTCGGAATGGAGTAACCACAAACATCTTTGAACAGTCCTTCTGTACCTTCAGAATGACTCTGGATATTAGCAGAAATGCTGTAAAAGCATACAAGAACATTGCTGTCCACAAAAAAAAAAAAAAAAAAAAGAAATGCATCTGTTTTTCAGGCCTTCTTGCATGCAGTCCTGGATCAGAATTGCCCCAATAGATTTTTGTGATTAGAGGGAAATACATCAATATGAGGTGTTCCCCACAGATGGACAATTCTTGGAAGACCTACTAATTCAGTTTTCATTAGTCAGAGTCTGTCCTGGTCCTGTTTTGTTTGCAACAAAGTTTAGCTGTGAAGGGCTGTAAGATGCCCGTAGAGTGAAACTGTATGCCGGCTACCATGGCTAGTCTGTACAGAGGATAAGATCCAATACTTCTCTGTCTGTGTGCCACATTACTGTGGAGTTGTCTGTAATGACTTGTAATGGTCTTGGGACCCATACATGACTGAAAAAGCTGAAAGCATTTATAACTGCAAACATCTCTTTTACATTTGTGTGTTTTGGTCTGGCTTCTTTGTTCAAAAGCCTCTGCACATTTATTCCCACAGACACTGCTCTGTAAGCAAAGTGTGAGGTGTCTTTTGACTTATTACAGTTAGACCTCCCCCAGCTCTTCCATTACAGAAAGTTAAAAAAAAAAAAAACTACAATGTGGCAAGCAGTTGTTAGAGTTTAGACCACGGATGATGGAGCTGCTCAGGTTGGAATGCAGATCCAAAACCAGACAAGTGGATTGGCTGATCATGCTACCAACAACTTTGTGCCCAGTTCAGTTGCTCCTCACTCCACCCTAACAATGCTACTGGTCTGAGTGGAAAAATTCAGGAACAGAAACTTTTGAAATTTGGTGCTATGGGTATGTGATAAAAATCTTTTAAATCTAGGGTCACCAAAAAACTTAAATGAAGAATGAGAGGTAAAAAGCTATGAAGGGATAACATTTTGAGCTGTAGAACTCACACAGTCTTAAAAAGAAAAGATCTAAGACTTGGTCTTCATAAAGCTTCTTTCTTCGGTACTAGAAACATTCTTAATTGAAAGCCATCTCCTCTCTGAGGAGGAGGGACAGCTAATATCACTCACAAATTTAGCAGATCCTGAATGTCAGGTGGAAAAAAAAAAGAAGTTTGATCTGGCAGATGAGAAGAAATCCCTTGCAAAGGAGGGAGATATTCCCACTACCATATGTATCTTTGATGAATCACTCTCAGAACCATTTTGTTTGACACCATCTGTTGCCAAAGACTGAAACTTATGAACAGATGTTTGTGAAGAATTAAGGGCTATAGCCATGGTGGGAAGTGGGGGGATTCTGAAGATGGTCAAACTTGTTAGACTATACTTGTTTCTAAGGCCCCTCCTTTCCTTTTGTAGTTCCACTGCCATTTCATTTTAAAAGTCTGCTTAACAGCAGCTTACTGTGTCTACTTATTTTGTTTCTTGTTAAACTGTACAGGTAGTAGTAAAACCCATGAAAATCTTGGAGAAAGAAGGCTGAAAAATCTTAAACTCCCTAAACCAGCTTCTCCTTCTCATCACACTTTCTATGGACCCCTGCAGCAGATGGTCCAAATGCTACCTCTATCTTTGGGAGAATTCAAATTTTCAGCTTTTATATCCACTGAAAACTTTTGTGGACGCAACCAAGCAAACTTCCTTCTATCAGTTCCAGTAGAAGCAGCTCTGAAAGTGGAATCATAAGCACATTTTAAATAATATTTAGTTACTTAAGACAAATAAGCATTACGATTCTACAAATATGATTTTTTTCCTCAAAGGAGGGAAAAGAAGCCATGATGTTCTTCACATTCTCGAAAAGGAGACCAGCATGAACTATAACACAGGAGCTTTGCAATTAAGAATTCTAAAAATACATTTTGCAAAAGAATACTCTTTTTCCCCTAACCTTTCAAAGGCTTTCCCCATCCTTGTCAGTGGGTGGGATTAGTATATACCAGATGTTTATTAGGAGCTTGATTTCTCAAGAAAACGACTTTTGGGTCCGATGTGGGGTTAAAAAATAGAAACTTATAAGCTCAAGGAACTTTATATAATCTATACGCTTTCTTAGGATCAGCAGGCTGGCTATCACGCAAGTTACATACTACAATAAATGCATCTTCCAATGCTGGAAGAACTGAAGGAACCATACCACTCAACCTGTTAGTGCAAGGAACCTGAACAAAGCATAAAATAATGTAGGGCAAAAGCCCAAAAATAGGGACAACAGATTTTAAATATTGCTCTTATAGATGACTGCAACAGTGAAACATGAAGAACAGGTTTTGTGTTGACATGAAATTTCTGAAGGATATAAAGTCAAACTCAAATGCAGGTTATTATTTAGTGACTTCAATTATCAGTGATTTACCAGAAAACCACAAATTTTATGAGGAAAATACCAAAAATATGAGGCAAAAAATCTGGACTTTCTGCAAAAATCCAGGCAGTTGAGAGGTGTGGGAGGAACAGGAGCATGGTCAAAAAATTCCAGTTGTTATAAATCATATTTCTTTAAAGACAGCAGAAGACCATTGTGTTCCTGCTGAAACAACTTATTCTTTCTAGTTATGGTTTCTGATAAAGAAAATTCTTCCAAGGGGCTATCTGAAGAAGTGCTGTCCTCATAATCTGAACCGGAAACCTTTGGAGACAGAACAGAGGTTATACCCTCACAATTAGTTTCCTGTACAATGTCTTGAACAGCCTCAGACAGTGAAGAATCCTTTGATCTCTTACCAGAAACACAAAATACAGTTGTGTACACTTACCATAAATGTAGATGTTCAAGTGCATTCACTGTTGCAATCCTGCCTTACAGGTTTTTCTGCTGTGGAAGCCCTTGGTAGGCCTGACTATCAGAGTATAAAAACTCCGACCTCCCTGAGCTGGTGGACACCCTAACCTGATGTCAGGACGGTTGGGTATAAAGGGAGCCAGCCGAAGGCATATCATCAGTTTTTTCTTGCCCCTAGAAGGTAGGAGCCCCATAGATGAATCTTAAGCAAGGGACCAGGTTAGAGGAAGGGGACCTGTAGGGCATCCCTGCAGAGGCACCTCTGGAACAGGAGGACAGAGAGAAAAGCTGTTATCGAAAGGAGAATAAAGGGGATGGAGAGGGAGAAAGAAGACTGCAACAGGGAATATACTCAAACATCTACATTTGTGTTAAGTGTACACAACTGTACTATGTTCTTTGTGTTTCACTATTGCAGTCCTGAATTATGGGATGATTCCGAAAGCTGAGATGAGGGTGGGAGGTGCCTTAATGGGAAGAGAGGATGCCCTGCAAGATGGTAGTGGGAAATCCTGCTCTTGAACTTAGACAGGTGGTAGTGCTTGATAAAGGTATGCACTGACAACCAGGTAGCTGCTTCCAAAATGTCTTTGGTAGGTACTCCCCTCAGGAATGCAGTGGAGGTAGAAGTGGCCCTAGCTGAGTGGGTCCTAACAGATTCAGGGGACTTTTTACCATGGAAGGTGTAACAAAAGGAAATGCAGTGGGAGATCCACTTGGAGATTGCCTGCTTGGAGACTGGTATTCCTTCTGAGCCCAAGGCAAAGAAAAACAGTTGCTCCAATTTTCTGAAAGTTTTGGTCTCGTCAAGGTAGTAGCAAAGTTGTCTGTGTACATCCAAGGAGTGAAGAATTCTTTCCCTTTGGTTTGTGGCTTAGGGAAGAAAGTAGGCAAGTGCATGGCTTGGTTCAGGGAAGTTTCCTTGACCACCTTGGGCATAAAGGAAGGCTTAGTTCTGAGTGAAACTCAGTCTGAGTGGAAGATAAGAAAGGGTTCCACTGCCATGAGGGCTTGCAACTCAGAGACTCTCCTAGCTGAGGTGATAGCCAGTAAAAGGGTAGTCTTCCAGGTCAAGAATTTTAAATCAGCTGAAGCAGTTGGCTCAAACGGGAGTGAATCATAATGGATGAGAAGGATAAGCCTTTGTCTACTAAGATAGTCAGGTACTCCAAAATGGCTGGAATGTTGGTTGAGACAGGGTTGAGGCCTTGTTGCTGACACCAAACAGAGAATCTTTTCCACTTACTACAGTATGTTTTCCTAGTACTGGGTTGTCTAGACTTTGAGGATATTAAGCACCTGACTACTCGGAGATTGCTCAAGGCAGAAGTTTGATGAATTATCCAGGCAGAGAGTTTGAGAGTCTGCAGGTTGGGGTGCATGAACTTTTCCTTTGACCAAGTAAGTAGATCCACTCTCTGGGTAACTGCGAAGGTTTTGCTTTGGTCAAACTCAGTAAAAGGGGATACCAGTGCTGCCTAGGCCAGTCTGGAGCTATCAGGATGACCCTCTGTCCTTCTTCCCTGAATTTTAGGAGGACCCTTAGAAGGAGAGCCAGGGGAGGAAATGCATAAAGAAACAGGTGGCTCCAGAGGAAGGAGAAGGCATCTGTTCTCCAGGCTGTGTGAAGTTTGCTCCTGTAACAGAAACTTTTTAACTGAGTGTTTTTGTTGGTGGCAAAGAGGTCTATTTGAGGGATCTTCATTTCTGGACTATGCTGAGAACTGCTTCCTGATGCAGCTGCCACTCATAGGGATCCATTAAGTGTCTGCAGAGGTGGCCTGCTAGAGTGTTCTGAGTCCCAGAAAAGTACTGAGCTATCAGGTGCAACCCCATAAGCAATGGCTGTCTCCCTGATCTGCACTGCCAGACGGCAAAGATGGTAAGAGTGGGTGTCCCCTTGTTTATGTACCACATGACTGTTGTGTTGTCTGTTTTGATAAGTACAACCCTTGGTTTCCAATGATCCTTGAAGGCCACCATGCCCTTCTGTACTGCCATCAAGTCCTTCCAATTTATGTGCCTGTGTCTGAATTGCTCTTCCCATTTGCCCTGGGAAAGGAGGTGTTGGAAATGGGCTCCCCAGGCTGTGTATGACACATCCGTGGTTAAGGTTTGGCCCTGAGGGATGAATCTGAAGGGGAGACCCTGGTTCTGTGCACATGCTAGTGCCCATGATGCACATTCCTCCCTAAGGCAGTGAATTAGGTGGATTTCTGTCTCCAGGGACTGTGAGCACTGGCACTACAGATTCTTGAGGTACCAATGAAGCTTCTTCATGTGTACCCTGGCCAGAAGAATCAATAGTATAGAGGATGCCATGTAGCACAGTGCTGTGAGGAATTCTCTGGCTGAGAGGCATTGCCTCTGCATAATGTCCTGGAAGTACTGGGTTAAAAAGGAAGCCTTGTCTAAGGGAAGGAAGGGCTTCTGAAGAGAGGAATCCAGCAAAGCCCCCAGGAAAACTATACTGGTGGAAGGGTTTGTGTTGGACTTCCTGAGGTTGATGGTGAACCCTAGGGAAGAGAGTAGCATCTGGATGAAGGCCAGATCCTTGAGGAGCTTGGACTGACTTGTGGCCTGAATGAGGCAGTCCAGATAAGGGTACATTTGGATGACTCCTGTTCTGCAGAAGGTGATCACTGGGGCCAGACATTTGGTGAAGATCCTGGGAGCAGTAGACAAGCCAAAAGAGAACTGAAAGTGACTGGTACCTGCTCTGAAATGAAGAAAACTTCTGCAGGATTCTTCTATGCGGATATGCAAGTAGGCATCTTTCAGATCCAAGATGGCCATTACAGCCTGAGGTATGATAATGGGAAAAAGATTTTAAAAGCGTAAGCATTTTGAATTTTGGAACTAGGAGGAACTGATTGAGGATGGAGAGATACAGGACAGGGTGCCAAAAGCAGTCTTTCCTGGGGACCAGGAATAGACTTCAGTAAAACCCTTTTCCTATCTGGTAGTCTGGAACTGGTCCCACAGAGCCATGTGAGCACAGGTAGTGAATCTGAGACATGGCCTCTGCCCTTTGGTTTTGTGGCACATTGAGGTAGCCTGAGAATCGTAATGGTCTTTTGAAAGTGAGCTTATAGCCATTTGAGATTACTTCCAGAACCCACTTCTCAGAGGTGATAAGGGCCCAGTTTTCCATGAATAAGGAAAGTCTTCCTCCTAATCTTGTCCTGGGATGAGGGTGGAGGGGACAGTGGGTTGGGAGGGGGGTGAGTCACTGCTGATATCTGCTAGGGCCCTGTGGCCTACAGCTCCCCAACCTGGGTGTTCCTGAGGACCAATGACTTGTCCTCTGAGATTGCTGTTGCTGCCTATGAGACCTTTCCCTTTGGATATTCCTCTGAGTGGGACTTGATTGGGAAGGAATGGACAAATGCTTAGTGGGAAATTCCTACTAAACCTAGGTGGCTGGACTTGGGAGGAAGTCTTTGACCATCTGCATGGATTTTACTTTATCCTCCATTTTTTTTAACACAGCCTTAGCCTTTGGTCCAAAAAGGGAGTCCTTATCCAGGGGTGCATCTAGCAGTTTAGATATGACATGGTCTGGTAATGTCTGTTCCCTAAACCAAGCATGCCTTCTGAAGACCGAGCCAGAGAAAACAGCTTGGGAAGATGCCAATAGGGCATCATATCCACAGTGCAAGAAGGGCCTAGCTACCTGGGAAACTGAATGCTAGAGATCCAGCAATTCCTTGGAGATGTTCTTGTCCACCAAGGAGGAAATTTTTAGCTTCATTTTTTCCAAAATACTTTGCTAGTACTTTATCATATGGAATTGACAACTGAGGACCCTTATGGTCAGGGTAGATAAAGTGTAAATCTTCCTCCCAAATATGTAAAGGGCCCTGCTTTTTCTGACTGTAGGTAATGGGTTTTTAGAAGTACTAGCCCTAACTACTTTGGGGTCTGGGATGACAACCTCTAGGTCTGCACATGGGTTCTTAAAAAGGAATTTGTGAGGGTCCAGGTACCCTGAAAAATCAGTCTGGTTTATGAGGGACTGGGGAAGAGAGTCTGGATTGACAGACGATTCCATAAAGACATCTTCTACCACTTCCAAAACTGGAGGGATAGCCAAGGGTTTGAGTTGAGGGAGATCAAGAAACTCCCTGACCCTCTTTTTTTGCTTGGGGGTACTCCTGTTCCTGCCACTGGAACAACTCTCTCATGGCATGAAGTGTCTCTCCAAAGGTAAGGTACTCAGGAGGTGAAGCAGAAGGCAACCTCTTCTGAATCAGAATCCTCAGAGGAAGTAAGGAAGTGTTCATCTTCCAGGACAGACTCCTGATCAGAGTCTTCATCTGAATCAGGGGGTTTTGAAAAGTCTCAGGTGTAGCGTCTCTCTTCCTTTTTCCTGGTGAAGATTCAAGGGAACGTTGCCTGCCTCTGACCAAAGAAATAAGTTCATAGGACAACCTGACCAAATCCTGCCAATAGCCTGTGGGGCGGGAGCCGGAATGCCTAGGCATAGTAACTGAGGTTGAGCTCTTTTTAGGTGTAGCTTTTGCCTTAGGCCTGTGCACTTCCACCACTCTGATGCCAGTCTCCTTGAAAGAAATACCTCATGTTGGACATCCCGAAGGGACATCGTCAGCTGAGGATCGTTTGTCAGAAGCAGAGGTGTGCTTAGCGAATCCGGACTCGACTGAGGAACAGAATGCCAAGGCCTGAGCTGAAGATGAGGGACCTGACAGCATGTCGGACTCCGAAAGGTTCTCAACAGAAACCTGCGCCACCACCTCGCTTGCAGAAGGGGGCTGCAAATACACCTCTCCTTCCTCTGTGATAATCAGCCTTGGGGGACTGGCACACAGAGAAAGGTTGTTGTCTGAGGCCCTAAGTTTGGGTCTTTTTTCACTTAGGAAGCTTAACCTTGGGATGACTGATGTATGCCATTGCATGATGGGAAGCAGACTGCTGACTAAGATGCTTAGACAAGATTTTGGCCCAACACCATATAGTTCTAGTATTGAAAAGGGCACACAGATGTTAATTTAGGATGTTGAAGTTTGGGCTTAAACAAGTGCTGCACAAAGGTATGAAAGTCTCTGTGTGGGATTTGTTTACCACAATGGAGACAGTTAACTTTATCTGACAACAGTCACAAGTAAGAAAAAGAGTTCCCCAATAGGGTACTTAGCTTTAGAAGAACTTCTCACTCTGGTGCGGACTGACAGACGCACTCATAACTGCTTCGGGCTCCGATGGCAAGAAGGACTGATGTCATGGTGTCAGTTGGCTCCCTTTATACCCAACCATCCTAACATCAGAGTAGGGTGTTCACCAGCTCAGGGAGGAGGGAGGTTTTTTTTACTCTGGTAGTCAGGTCAACCAAAGGGTTCCAAAGCAGGAAATCCTGTAAGTCAGGACTAGAACAATGAAACATGAAGAACATATGGTAACGTGAACAGCCCAAACTAAGCCCAATAAATTACTACTGTCTAAAGTAGCAGAGAAGGGGAAGATAAATGTGTATCTTTTTGCTTCTTTTGACAGGCATTTCTAAAGAAGCCAAATTACTTTTGACAGGCAATACCTTCCCAGAGACAGGCACCTCCACCCGATTAAGCAGAAAAGTATTAAGCTCCTCTTCATCCAAGACTTGACAAAATTGTTCCCCCTTGCCCATTAAGGGCACCCTAACAGCTGCAGAGGACATGTCCAACGTCCTGGTCCATAGTGACTGTAGGGACTACATCAGTGGGAGCATGGAAAAAGATAAATGGTTTAAAGAACTGTAAATGGCCACAACAGTCTCACCCATCTGTGCCTGAGGCATTTTAGTAGCCTTCTGAAGGGGCAAAGGCTGCTTAGAAATATTTTTCCTTTTGTAGCTGGAAGAAGAGGGAACCAAGGAACTAAAAGATTATTCCACGGTGAAGCTGAAAGATGCCTTAATCCAGGGGAAGCCTGTCAACAATAGTCATCGAAACAGGTAAGTACTAAAAAAGTCAATATTTCCACCAAAAACAGTGAAAACATTTTATAAACACTGACCTCCAAACCTCAGAAATAGTTTAATACAACCTTTAGACAGGATAAAGTAGTTTTAACTTTGTCCTCAAAAGTAAAAAGCACTACTCCATGTAAAAAGTAACAAACTCACATGACAGTCAATACAAAAAGTTCTGACACAAAAATTGTGGAAAGGAACTTATCTGAACAACATTGCAGAAATGTTAGCTGGCCATCGATCCTCAAAAGCCTGCTCTGTGATATCAGGAAAGCTCTGAAGGGCAAGATACCCAAACAAATCTTTTTCTTCAGCTTTGCTCAGAATAGTTAAAGGTTTGGGAGTGTTGAAGGTGCACTTAAGCTTTTGAAGCAGGTTGGCAGTTATATCCTTAGCAGGATATAACCCATATAGCTAAAGTTACTGTAGCAGTGATCAAATTATGAGCATATACAGTTTTACCTTTCACCACCAGAATAAAATCCATGCATTCTACTTCTAATTTACCCTTAGGACTATCTTCACAGCCTCAAGACCTTTCAATTACAACATTCTCCCTACAAAAAGCACCTTAGTGATAGTATCACCATTTAGTTGCTCCTCGTTTATTATTGTGCCAACTGACTTTGCTTTCCCCATGACACTTTCATTCATCCACTTTCCATCCCTGGTTCCTGGACATGAACTGTGCATCCAATAATTTAGATCAGTTCCCTTTACCCAGACAAACAACATCCTGTAATGTGCAGCAGTTTTTGTTCTACATTCATTACAGTGGCGGGATAGTGTAATTAATGACAATTATTGGGTTGTAAGCACTTCATATCAGTTAAAAGAAAATGCTCAGCAACAACAGGGTGCCATATTAGTAAAACACTGGTGCCAGCTTTAACTCTGTTTTGCCCTTTACTACTCAGTTTTAAAAAGATTTTGATATGTATTGTTCTTTAAGCCTGTATCTTCTAAAATTACAAAAGCAGAATGCACTGCATCCTCTCAGCTCAATGGTGCTAATTACATTATTTTCTTTCTAATATCCGTTCCTCAGAGTAGGTAGCAGTGCGTGTTTGTAATAATGCTGATAGACAAGATAACAGAAAGGCATGTGAGTAGGTGAATTGTGTTTTTCATATACTAGTCTTGGATTAAAAACAGTACCATTAGCAAATTATGTTTCATATATGAAATACAAACATACTCAAAGATGCCCATATTGGGTCTTTTACTGAACATAACTTATAGATTGTGCTGCCTGATTCATCACTGAATGATGCTGTTAACAAAGGACTGTTCACTGAGAAACTTGTACTAGTTCCTGAACATATTTTCCATATCTTTTCCCTCTGAAATACAACTACTGTCTCCAGGATTTGAAAAAAAAGTGCTCCAGTGTTTGTTGCTTTCTCTCTTTATTCAGCTTTGTATGCTTCTACAGTTCTCTTCACGGCTTCCCCCCAAGTCTCACTACTGTAGAAAAGTCTGACATCTAGTGGAAATATTGAAAAATTCTAGAATCTGTTATTGTGCAACTGTAGCAGAATACTGACTTGTTTACCTTTTTAGGTCAGCCCATCATCTTACACTGCATTTTAATACAGTACTGACAGGTGGCTAGGCTACATACAGTGGATATAAAAAGTGTACACACCCCTGTTAAAATGCCAGGTTTTTGTAATATAAAAAAATGAGACCACAAAAAATAATTTCAAAACTTTTCCCACCTTTAATTTGACCTATAACCTCTACAATTCAATTGAAAATCAAATTTGTTAGGAGAAAAAAAATAAAAATCTTACAATAAGCTGGTTGCATAAATGTGCACACCCTTAAACGAATACTTTGTTGAAGCACCTTTTGATTTAATTACAGCATTCAGTCTTCTTGGGTAGGAGTCTATCAGCATGGCACATCTTGACTTGGCAATATTTGCCCACTGTTCCTTGCAAAAGCTCTCCAAATTTGTCAAATTGCGAGGGCATCTCTTGTGCACAGCCCTCTTCATGTCACCCCACAGATTTTCTAATGGATTTAGGTCTGGGCTCTGGCTGGGCCATTCCAAAACTTTAATTTTCTTCTGGTGAAGCCATTCTTTTGTTGATTTGGATGTATGCTTGGGGTCATTGTCGTATTGAAAGGTGAAATTCCTCTTCATCTTCGGCTTTCTAGCAGATACCTGAAGGTTTTGGGCCAAAAGTGAGTGGTATTTGGAACTGTTCATAATTCCCTCCACCTTACCTAAAGCCCCAGTTCCAGCTGAAAAAAAGCAACCCCAAAGCATGATATTGCCACCACCATGCTGCACCGTGGGGATAGTGTTCTTTTGGTGATGCGAAGTGTTTTTGCGCCAAATGTTCCTTTTGGAATTGTGGCCAAAAAGTTCAACATTGGTCTCATCAGACTAACACATTTTCCCACATGCTTTTGGGAGACTTGATGTATTGTTTTGCAAATTTTAGCTGGGCCTGGATGTTTTTCTGTGTAAGAAAAGGCTTCTGTCTTGCAACCCTACCCCAAAGTCCTGACATATTGAGAATATGGGAGATTGTTGTCACATGTAGTACACAACTAGTACTTGCCAGAAATTCCTGCAGCTCCTTCAGGGTTACTGTAGGTCTCTTGGCATCCTCCCTGACCAGTTTTCGTCTTGTCTTTTCATTAATTTTGGAGGGACATCCAGTTCTTTGCAGTGTCACCATTGTCCCATATTTTCTCCACTTTTTGACAACTGTCTTCACTGTGTTCCATGGTATATCCAATGCTGTGGATATTTTTTTGTACCTTTCTCCTGACTGACACCTTTCAACAATGAGATCCCTTTGATGCTTTGTAGGCTCTCTGCAAACCATGGCTTTTGCTGCAGCAGGAAACTGAGTAAATGTCAGTAAAATCCTACTAGGACAGCTGAACTTTATTTGGGGTTAATCAGAGTCTCTCTAATTGATGGCAGGAATGTACCCAAGAAGACTGAATGCACTTGGGGAAGGTGAAGAAGAAAGAAAATGGACAACACAGATGCCACGTTAGGGTGAGTACATAACTTCTAAATCTGTTGTCATTTTCATTCTTCCTCATGAATGAGTCAGAGTTTTCAGCTACAAAACTCTCAGGAGGCCCTCAAAGAAGGACATGCTGGAGCACTGTTGAAACAAAGGAAGCGCTGCTACTGGAGATGATGTCTAACTTGTAATGTGTAACAAAGGTAGGACTCTTTGATCAAGTGGCTACAGCACAGATGTCAGTGGAAGTTCTTGAGAAAAAGGCAGATGAAGTAGTCATAGATCTAGTGGAACGAGCTCTAGGACAAGGCAACTCAAAGCCTTTTTTGAGAATAAATCAGAAAAACAGAATCAGTAATCCATTTGGCCACAGTAATTTTGAAAACTGCCTGACCAAAGCTGTTAAGGGAAAAAGATACAAACAGCTGATCCGACTTCTTGTACTGTTTTGTTCTGTGAAAATAAAACCGCAGTTGTCTATGAACATCAAGAGGGTGCAGCATATATTCTCCCTTGTTAGAAAAGTTTGGGAAGAAAACTGGTAAATTGTATGGATTGGATAATGTTAGTCTCCGTGGCTACTTTAGGCAGAAAAGAAGGGCTGGTTTGTAGAAACACCCTATCCTTATGGTAAATAATGTAAGAAGGCCTAGCTGACATGGCCTGGAGGTCAGAAATTGTTTTTGCTGAAGTGACAGCTACTAAAAAGATTGTTTTCCAAGAAAGAAACTTCATATCACATTTGTCTGATGGTTCAATGGGTTTCTGAGTTAATCCCTGAAGGATGACAGTCAGATCCCAAAAGGAGAGGGATCCTTTAATGGATGAAAACTCCCTTCATGAAAGATTTACATAATCTAGAAGATCCCAGACACAATGGAAGTTTGATATGGCTGCCAAATGAAGTTTAACAGTAGAAAAACTAGGGCTATCTTTAAAAAGAGGAGCGAGAAAGAGAAGAATGTCCAAAGTAGGTGCTGAAAAAGGGTCACTGTTCTGCTTGGAAACCCATATAAAGAATATTTTCCATTTGCTTCTCTAGACTTTCTTGGTGGAGGCCTTCTGTGAGATCAAGATAATGTCACAAACTGGGGAAGCAAGCCTGGACTGTCTTACTACTACTGGAAGGGAAGTGAAGAGACAATGTGGTCAGCTCGAGGACATGGAAATTGAGATGTTGAATTCCTGATGCATGAGATAGGAGATCCTGAGTGGGCTAGTGTCCACATTGGATATTTCAAATGAGACCAAAGGAAGAGAAACCATGCCTGTCAAGGCCAGAAGGGGGCAATGAGGCTGACTGAGCTCTTCAGCTTGCTTGCTTTCTGTAGGAACTTTGGAATCAGAGGAAAAGGAGGGTAGGCATAGAGGAGACCGGGGGGGGGGGCAATCATAAATCAGAGCATCTCCTTGGTGACACTCCCAGAGGGGGATCATACTGAAGTACTTGCTGCACTTGTTGTTGAGGGGCAAGGCAAATAGGCCACAGCAAGCCTGGCCCCAGCAGTTGAAGATCATATTGGTTGCTGTTTGACTGAGGGACCACTTGTGAAGAATCAGAATGGACCTGCTTACTATCTGCCAGTGCACTGGTTTTCCCTGGTACATGTGTTGCAATGAGAAACTGGTATGAAGAGATCACCCATTCGCAGACCCTCATGGCCTCTCTGCACAACAGGTAGAAATGGGTTGCTCCTTGTTTCTTGATGTATCAGACCAATAACATGGTGTCTATGTGGACTGCAATAGTTCCTAGAAGGAGAACATCCTGAAAAGCTTGCAACATTAGGACTGTTCTCATCTCTAGGACACTGATATGCAACTTGGTCTCCAAGGGAGACCACGTGCCTTGGACCATCTTTCCCATAAAATGCCCCCCCCAATCCCAGTTGGGAAGCATTCATGGTCACTGTGGTGATTGGGGAAGGAAGGGTGAACAGACTGCTCAGAAACAGGTCATCTGACTGGATCCACTAGCGAACATGGCATTTGCAGACTGGAGTGAGTTTTATGGGAAATGATAAAGGCTGGTAAAGAATAGACCACTGTACTGCCAATGTCCACTGAAGGATTCACAAAGAATCTTGCTAGAGGAACTGGAAGAATGTCAGCTAAAATGGACCCAAGAGCTTGAAGCACTAGTTTTATTGGAGAGTACAGGTGTGACCGTATGGTCTGCACCTGATTGCTTCATGATGTGACATGAAGAAGAGGTAATGATGCCAATTGAGCCATAGTATTCAGTTGAGTTCCTATAAATTCCAAAGTCTGTACCGGAGTTAGGTTCAATTTGGCATGGTTTATTAAAATGCTTAAGGAGCTGGAGAGCTAAAGCAAGTGATCCCTGGGTTGTATAAGTTGATGGTTGGTTGCGGCAGTGAGGAGGCAATCGTTGAGATAGGGAAACACCTGGTATCCTTTGAGTTTCAAGTGAGCTACCAACTGAAAGTGCCAGTGTTTCCTGGAGCATCTGCCTATTTTGATGTGATAGTATGCATCCTGGAGATCTACAGAGCACATCCAATTGTCCTTGAGCAGAAAAGGCAGGATGGACTGAACCATAACCATTTGGAACTTTGAATTCTTTACATACTGGAAATCATTTGGAACTTTGAATTCTTTACATACTGGTTCACATTTCTTAGATTTATACTTGGTCTCAGGTCCCCTGTTTTCTTTGGCACTAAAAAAAAGCAGGAGTAAGTTCCAAAGCCTATCTGCTCAGGTGGGACCTCCTAGATGATTCTTTTTTTACTGCAGCTTTTGAATTTCTTGAGCTGCGTATTCCTTCTCACTGAATGGAATGTGGAGGAGTTTCTTTCTTTGAACAGTCGGTTGAAAGGAAAAGGGTATGTAACAACCTCTGGACACATGTTTCTTAGCACCCAAGGATTTTTTGTGATATTGTTCCAGGCATCCAGGTGCAAGGAAAAACAACCTCTGACTGCCTCTAGAGGTGGATAGTCAAGCAACGCTTCAGGAGCACTGATAGGGCCCATCAGAGAAGGAGTCTCTGAAACCCTGGTTTTGCAGACCGCCCTCTGCCTCTGGGGCAACGTCTTCCATTGAAACCTCCTTCTCTGCCTCTGGAGGAAGTATCCCTGCGCGAGTCTTGAAGAGGTGTCAGATTTCCAGAACCACATTTTCATACCACTTCACTGGTTCCTAGAGAATGTATGTTGAGGGGTAGAAAACTTCATTCCAACAGCAGACAGTGTCTTTTCCTCCTGTTCGCTGTGGGTAAGCATACCTTTCATTGATGGCCCGAACAAGGAGGAGCCATCAAAGGGGTATTAACGATGGAAATTGAAATTCCACAAGTTGCACACCCTCATCCAGGCATGTCTCCTAATGGCTATGCCTAAAATGGCTGCTCGTGAGGCACTCTCCACTGTATTGGAGATCAGCTTCATTGATGCATTGGAAATGGATGAAAGAGTGGCCAGTTGAGGAGAAACCTTCTTGGGTTCCTCCACAGATAGAGGCTCAGACAAAGAGTTTGAAATCTTCTTGATCAAATCTCTCTGCAAACGAGTGAAATATGCCAGGTAGTTCAACAATCTCAGCATGAATGTAGCTGAGACCAAATGAAATGTAGTGGAAAAAACAAATAAATTCCAAAGAAGCAGACCCAGAACTGCACGGCACACCTTTATTAAAAGTTATAACTGAGCGCTTTCGTTTGGTTGTATACCAAACTTCATCAGATGCCATTCAGAATTAATTCATTACTTTTATAATGAAACAAATCATGTGACAAGTGTCATGTGATAATCAAGTCAGCTGACTTAATAAAAAGTTACACATTAAAAACTTTGTACTTAAACAATTATTAAAAATCTATGTATACTAAACCATAAATATAACTTGTCTATCTAAACTTTTTAATTTTAAAACACATAAAATGGAACATATTTCATTCAACCCAGGGAATACGTAAGAGTTTGTGCATAACTGCCAGCATATTTCACTGGCTTCTAATTTTAATGACAAAGGACCATCTCTAACTTCTTTTTGAACATGATCTATAATTTAAAAACATGTCCTGGATGTGATTCTATGTGGTTGGCTAAAGCATTGTCCAATTTTACTTTTTTAATTGCATATAAAATATTCATATAACCTCTCCTTCAATTTTCTGTCAGTTTTCCCTGTATAAAAACATGGGCAAAATTCACACTTTGCCAAGTAAACAATTCCTGAAGAATTGCAATTAAATTTGTTTTTTTGTGTCATATCTTCTGTCCCTGATATAGAATGAACAACCTATATCTATGTGTTTACAATGGGGACAAGCTTCACACTTGAACATACCCCTTTGTTCTATGTGATGGCGGGTTTTGGAACTCTAAAATATTTTTTAAGTTAAAACCTTTTTTAAAAACAAATTTAGGTCTTAGGTCACTAAACCTGCCTAAAATTGGATCAGAAGAAAGTAAAGGCCAATTTTTGTAGATAATGTCTCTTATAGCTGAAGAATCCAAACTGTACCTAGTTATAAATAATAAATCATTCAAAAATTAATTTTTGTTACTGTTATTATCTAGGTCTGAAATTGGTTCGTCTAATACTTCCTGTGATTGTACACTGATATCTTGTAAGATGGCATTATAAAAACCTTGTATACGTTTATTAACTACCTCAATTCTTAAGTCATTCCCAAACTGATTAGGGTATCCTCTTTTCCTGAACATCATACTCAAATGATCACATTCATTTATAAAATCACTATCTGTAATGACCATTCTTGCAGCATAAACAAACTGGCCTTTGACTACTGATTTTTTATGCTGTAGCGGGTGTTCACTAGAGAAATGCAAAAATGAATTTGAAAATGTTGCTTTTCTAAAGATCTTTGCTTTATAACCTTTGACACATGACTCTTTAAAAAGATTAACATCTAAATGAGAGATTTTCTGCATGTAAAAGTAAAATTTAAAAATGTGGTGGTGCTATTTAAATAATTTATAAATAATTCCGCATCATCTGTGTCATCGTGAAACAAAATAAAAACATCATCTAAAAATCGTCTGTAAAATTTTATCTTATTAAAAGAGATATTTTCATTAAAAACAAATGTGTTCCCACTCTGCCATGACTAAGTTTGCATAACTGCCACCACAGGGGGACCCCATCGCGACACCCTTTTTTGTAAGAAAAATTTTTTATCAAACAGGAAAAAATTATTATTTAACACTATATCCAATAGTTCTTCTATGTTTAAAATTTCAATGCTTGTAGCACCTCCATTTCTCATTCGAGTACAAACCCACTCAATGCCAATTTCGTAAGGTATACATGTGTATAAATCTTTGACATCAATTGTTAAAAAATTAAATTCTTCATTGTATTCCGTGTTGTTCATGTTACTAAGAAATGACCAAGAATCTCTGCATATTTGAGTCTCTTTTGTAACATAACACTTTAGAATACTGTCAACATATTTCGTAAGGGGATACGTTATGGATTGCCTACTACTGACTATAGGCTGCAAGGGGGGTTATTGAGAGCCTTATGGATTTTAGGGATCCCAAATATCACTGGTGTTTTTGGTGCCAACATGGTGAAATATTTGGGTAAATCAACATCTATTCTATTTTCAATGAAAAGATCATTAATATACATTCTGATCCTGTTATGTGCTGAATTCAGCTCGTTTAACAAAACTATTTCATAATTACTATTGTCATATAACATTTCACTCATCCGTTGTACATAGTTTTCACAGTCCATGAAAACCAGTCCCCCACCTTTGTCAGGTTTCATTATTCTTAAATTGCTAAATTTTAAACTGCTCAATAGTTCACGTTCAGCAGTAGAAATGTTGTTGTGACTCTTAATATACTTTCCAGTACTACTGAATAACCTCCTGATGTCAAGTTCACATACTTTCTCAAAGGTCAAAACAGTAGGCACAAGAGGAGGGTTATAAACACTGGGAACGTGAAATGCTTTTTCATTAACATTAATATCTGAATTAAATATCACCTTAAAATTCACTTTTCTTGCAAAGAAAGTACAGTTATGTACCTACCATAAATGTAGATGTTCGAGTGTATTCACTGTTGCAGTCATTACACTTGGGTTATCCTGCTGGCAGGCTACCCGCAGTCGGCCCGAATTCCAAAGTTCCAGTACTGCGTCGGTTGCTGTCGCCTCTTCCTTGACATCAGTGCGACTGGGGTATATAAGATGCAGCCGACGTCATTTTCTTCAGTTTTTCTTGCCCCAGATGCCAGGTGCCCCCAAAAGTGTAGGCTAAAAACATTGCTTACAAAAAGCATGCACAAAATAAACATTACTTTCATCTACAAGTAAATACACCACATAGGTTGTACAGAATAGAGAAGTACAGATAAGTCCCAGCAAAGAAAGGGGGACAGTGGGTGGGTAACATGGACTGCAACAATGAATACACTCGAACATCTACAATTATGGTAGGTACACAACTGTACTATGTTCATCGTGTTTCACTGTTGCAGTCATTACACTTGGGTTGAATCCCAAAGCAGAGGTTGGGCGGCTGGGTCTAGATAGGATTAGGAGTGGCTATGAGACCCTGCAGAACTGCAGTGGCAAAGCCTGCTCTGGATTTAGAGTAAAGAGGTAAGTGGTGGTGCTTGGTAAAGGTGTGCACTGAATTCCAAGTTGCAGCCTCCAAATTTTCTTGGTTGGCTGATTTGCCATGCTGTGCATAGCAGAAGCGGATGCAGTGTCCTATCCATTTTGAAATAGTCAGCTTAGAAATAGCCTTTCCTTGTGATCCTGTAGCATATGCCACAAAAAGTTGCTCAGTCTTTCTGAAAGCTTTAGTTTTGTCCAGGTAGAAGCGTAGTTGTCTTGTGTATGTCCAAAGAGTGCAGAAGTCTCTCCCCTTTATTCTGGGGATTTGGATAAAAAGTTGGCAAATGAATGGTTTGGTTAAGAGCCACACTGGAAACTATCTTTGGCATAAATGTTGGGTTTGTCCTTAGAGAAACCCTGTCCAGATGGAAAATGATAAAAGGTTCCACTGCCATTAATGCCTGTAACTCTGAGACTCTTCTTGCTGAAGTTATTGCTAGGAGCAGAGCAGTTTTCCATGATAAGAATTTAATCTCAGCTGTATTGGCTGGCTCAAAAGGAGGCAGTGTGAGCTTTTCCAAGACAAAGTTGAGGTCCCACGTAGATATTGGCGCTCTCCTTGGGGGTCTTATGTTTTTGGCACCTCTGAGGTACTGTCTTAGCAGTGGATGTGAAAAAATAGGAGGTTCCGTATTGTAATGAGCTGAAATGGCAGACGCATGGATCTTAATTGATGAGAAGGATAGGCCTTTGTCCAACAACTCAGTTAGGTATTGTAAAATCTGAGGAAAATTTGGAACAAGCGGTTCAAGACCTTGTGCCTGGTTCCAAACACAGAATCTCTTCCATTTTTCTGCATAAAGATTTTCTGGTGCTGGGCCTCCTGGCCTCCAAAATGACATCCATAACTGCTTTAGAGAGAGGTGTATTCTGAGTGGTTATATTATTCACCATGCAGCCAGATTTAAGGTTCTGAGTTGGCTGTGTAGGATCTGATTGTTTTGTTGGGTCAGAAGATGAGGAGTTTGAGGTAAAGCCCAGGCTGGACCTTTAGACAAGTTCTTTAGGCTTGGGTACCAGTGCTGGTGTGGCCAGTCTGGGACAATAAGAATCATTTTTGGCTTCTCTTGTCTGACCTTTAGGAGTACCTTGGGGAGGAGAGGCAGTGGAGGAAAGGCATAAACTGTCAGGGCATTCCACCTGAATGATACAGCATCCACCTTCCGTGCTTGAGTGTTATAAGTCCTGGTGCAGAACCTCTGTAGTTGGCAGTTGGATCTATGTCTGGGCATCCCCATTTCCTTGTTATCATGCTGAAGACTTGTGCATCTAGTTTCCACTCGTGAGGGTCCATGAGGTTTCTGCTTAGTTCGTCTGCCAGAGTATTTTTCTTTTCTGGCAGGAATTGTGCCTGTAGATGTACTTGATAGGCCAATGCTGTGTTCCACAAAGTCATGGCTTGCCTGCAGAGGGGGTAGGAATGTGTGCCCCCTTGCTTGTTTATGTACCACATGACTGTAGTATTGTTTGTCTTTAGTAAATGTTGTCCTGGATGAAGTAGATCCTTGAAGGCTGTCAGGGCATTCTGTACAACTAGCATCTCTTTTTGATTGATATGAAGATGCATTTGGTCTGCGGCCCACATGCCCTGAACACATTTTCTCGCCATGTGTGCCCCCCCAGGCATAATCCACTGCATCTGTTGTTAGTGTCTGCCTGGCTGTGGGTAAAGTGAAAGGTAAAGTGAAAGGCTGTCCCTTGTTGTGGTGACAGGCCAGTGCCCACCATTGAAACTCTTGTTGCAGGTAGGGAATGAGAGTGATTATTGTCTCCAGGCTGTGGCAATGTTGATTCCAAACACTTTTTAGATACCATTCTAGCTTCCTCATATGCAGTCTTGCATATGGAATTAGCATAATGCAGGATGCCATGAAGCCCAAAGCCTGCAGAATTTTTCTTGCAGGTAGCTGGGTCTTTGTTGCCATCATTTGGAAGTAAAGAGTCAATTGCCTTTGCTTGTCTGGCGTGAGATAAGCCATCTGGGCAGTTGTATTTAAGCTTGCACCCAGGAATATTATCTCTTGAGAGGGCACTAGTTTTGACTTCTTTTCATTTACTGTGTACCCTAGGCAAACTAGTAATCTTTTTACAAACGCCAGATGCTTTAGTAGAATGTCCTTGCTCTCTGCTTGAATAAGGCAGTCGTCCAAGTAGGGATATATTTGAATACCTTTTTGTCTGCAAAATGCAATTACTGGTGCCAGGCATTTTGTGAAGACCCAGGGCGCAGTAGATAAGCTAAAGGGCAGTGCAGAGAATTGGTAATGCACTGAGCCAGCTATGAATCTGAGGTATCTTCTTCAAAACTGTCTGATTGGGACATGCAGGTATGCTTCTTTGAGGTCCAAAGTAACGAGCCAAGCCTTCTTGCCCAGCATGGGTAGAAGTTGCTGCAGTGTCAACATTTTGAATTTTGGAACGTCCAGGAAAGTATTTAGAGTAGACAGGTCCAGTATTGGTCTCCAGGCTTTGTCCTTTCTGGGTACCAAGAAAAGTCTTGAGTAAAAACCTTGCCCCTGCTCTTGTTGTGGTACTTTTTGAATTTCCCTCATGTCCATGACAGCAGAAATTTGCTTTTGTGCCTCTGCCCATTGATTGTGTGGCAGGTGTGGCATACCGTTTGCCCTTGGGAGGATGTGGAAGTGGAACCTGTAGCCCTGAGAAATAATATTTAGTACCCATTTGTTCTGGGTGACCATGTGCCAATTTTGTGAGAAAAGTGCCAGTTTTCCCCCTAAAGGTGCTGCCAAAAGGTAAGTGCTTGGCATTGGTAGTGGGAAGTCATTGAGACTGTTTCCTATATGGTTGTGATTTGTCTTCTCCACCTTTGGGGGCTGTAGCACCCCATTGCTTAGGTCTGTATGAGCCTTGGGGCTGAGATCTGCCTCTTGGGCGTCTGTATCTGCCTGTTTGTGGCCTGTTTGACACTGGAAAGGACCAATTTTTAGAAGGCCAGTTCCTGCTAAATCTGGGTGGCTGAACCTGTAAGGAATCCTTTACTGTCTGCATTGATTCTGCTTTATCCTCCATTTTCTTTACCACTTCTTCTGCATTAACACCAAACAAAGTATCATGCTGTAATGGAGCATCCAATAATTTTGCTTTAACATGATCAGGTAAACTCTGTTCTTTTAACCAAGCATGCCTTCGAATGACAGAACCTGTAACTGCGGCTCTGCAAGAAGCCTCTAATGAATCAAAACCACATTGCAAAGTATGCTTTCCCACTTGTTCAGCTGCATGCAATAAATCCTGCATTTCCTTGTTTTCAGGACATTCAGAGCTTGTCATCATTTTCTGTTTTAGCAGAGACATTAGGTATTGTTGATATTTAAGCATGTGAAATTGGCAGTTTAAAGCCCTTACAGCTAAAGTAGCAGAAGTGTCCAGTGCTCTAGAATCCCTATCAGAGGGAACAGGGTTTTTTTGCAGTGGAAGCCTTGACCCCTTTGGGACGCTGAGAAATTGTCTCTGGATCAGCAGCAGGGTTTTTATAAAGAAATATATGCAAATCTGGAACCCTGTAGTACCTATCTGGCTTAACTGGTGCAGGGGGTAAAGAATCAGGAGACAAACTGGATTCAGAAAATACATCAACAATGTCTAGCACAGGAGGGATAGCAAGAGGTCTGTGCTGAGGCAATAAAAGAAAGTCTCTGAGCCTTTTCTTGGATTCTGAATAATCCTGTCTCTCCCAATGGAAATGCTCCCTCATGGTATGCAGGGTTTCCCCAAAACAGAAATCCTCAGGAGGAGAGGCGGAAGGGATAGATTCTTCAGCATCACAGTCCTCATAGGGAGGAAGAGAATATCTCTGTTCTGAAGAGGAATCAGAAGAAATAGAAACCTGGTCAGAGGAATCATAGTCAGTGTCTTGCCTAGGCCTTTTATCAGGGGGGGATGGGAACCCCTGATCAAAATAATTAGGTCCTCAGCCATTTTAAGCATCTGTTTCTTAGGCATGGATGACTGTCCAGGAGAATGCTGTACTTGTTTCTTTTTCTTTAAAGGTGTTTTAGAATTTGCCTTGGCTGTTGAAGTGGTCTTGATAGTAAGCTGTGTAGGTCTGAAAATACCCTCAGAAGCCGATGACTGTTCAGTGGCTCTGGACCCATCTGAGGGAATAGTTTCCATAGGCCCAATACCTTGAGTTTCCAGAGGCCTAGCCTGTGGCTCTGAGGTAGTTAGTGTCAGGGGCTGCGAAAGCGCCTCACTGAGAACCGGCAACTGGCCTAGAAGAGGCTTTGTCATCAGTTTTGGATCTCTGATGCCTGTCCTTTTCTTTGTCTTTACGTTTTTTATGAATTCCAGTCGTCGGTTGTTCCGATGGCATTATATAGTTAAACATTCGGCCAAAATAATGTAAAGCAAAATCGAACTGACGCTTAATAGAGCGTTGGTTAAATCTAGCACAAAACCGACAACTAGCAATGTCATGGTCAGGGCCTAGGCATGGAATACAGTAAGAATGAAAATCCTTATGATGTATTTGCTTCCCACAAGAAATACAATTGTTAACTTTTACTGACATCGGTCTGGAGCAAGAAAAAGTTTCCCCAACGGGGTACTTAGCTTTTTTGAAGACTTCGGATCTGAAATTCAAATTCGAAAATCTCAGGAGTCGGCCGACAGGCACTTGCGAACTGCTTTTGCTTCAGGCACCGCGTGGCAAGAAAGGCTGAAGAAAATGGCGTCGGCTGTATCTTGTATACCCCTGGCGCACTGACGTCAGGGAAGAGGCGACAGCAACCGACGCCGGACCGGGACTTTGGAATTCGGGCCGACTGCGGGTAGCCTGCCAGCAGGATAACCCAAGTGTAATGACTACAACAGTGAAACACGATAAACATCTTTAAATCTACCAAAACCCACCATCACATAGAACAAAGGGTATGCTCAAGTATGAAGCTTGTCCCCATTGTAAACACATAGATATAGGTTGTTCATTCTATATCAGAGACAGAAGATATGACACAAAAAACAAATATAATTGCAATTCTTCAGGAATTGTTTACTTGGCAAAGTGTGAATTTTGCCCATGTTTTTATATAGGGAAAACGGACAGAAAATTGAAGGAGAGGTTACATGAACATTTATACACAATTAAGAAAGGAAAATTGGACAATGCTTTAGCCAACCACATAGAATCACATCCAGGACACGTTTTTAAATTTCATAGTGATAGATCATGTTCAAAAAGAAGTTAGAGGTGGTCCTTTTTCATTAAAGTTAGAAGCCAGTGAACTATGCTGGCAGTTATGCACAAACTCTTACGTATTCCCTGGGTTGAATGAAATATGTTCCATTTCATGTATTTTAAAATTAAAAAGTTTAGATAGATAAGTTATATTTATGGTTTAGTATACATAGATTTTTAATAATTAAGTACAAATGTTTTTATTGTGTAACTTTTTATTAAGTCAGCTGACTTGATTATCACATGACACATGTCACATGATTTGTTCCATTATAGAAGTAATGAATTAATTCTGAATGGCATCTGATGAAGTTTGGTATCCAACCAAATGAAAGTACTCATAACTTTTAATAAAGGTGTGTCATGCAGTTCTGGGTCTGCTTCTTTGGAATTTATTTGCGGTTTCCACTACATTTCGTTTGGTCTTAGTTCAGTAATGAAGCATGACTACAGAGGGCTTTATTGGTACACCAGATTTATCTACAAAAGCATTGACGGTAATCAAGATTCCGAGATCTATAAACTTACAAATTTAATTACAGTACTGGCTCAAAAAGTAGACTATCTTTCGAATTTAGTTTGTTCAAAGCCAGTAACAAATGAACCCAGACTAGAGAATGGTGTGCGGAGCAGTGTAGAATTGGATTTACCACAAAGAAATGTGAATATAGCCAACTATAAAGGTAATACAAGTGTTCAGCTTTCAGGCACAGTGGTTAACACAAGCCAAGTGTGTGAATTTCCTGTCTTAATTGACTGGCTTAATGCACCAGCTTCTTTAAGCCTAAACAATTCAGTGAACATTAGTAATACAGGTAATTTAGGATCTTCTTCATCAACAGACATTCTAGCTGATAATTTGGACATCCTGGATTACAAATCTTTAAAGTTAAAGAAACTCCAGTCAGAAATTTCCTATTTCAATGAATGTTTGAAATGCCAACAAGTACCAAAGGGGCTCAGACTTTGGCGTTATCCGACTGGTTTAGCCAAAGATTCAGCCTTTCACCTAGATTTATTAAAATTGTTTGATAAACAGGGGATGGAACTGTTACAGATGTTAATAAAGCACTACCAAATAATGGCAGATACTTTGGTGAAAGATATAGCTACACTTGATGTTCGAATTAAAAGTAACATTGATTTTTCCCGGTACAAATATGAATATTCTCGTATTTTTTCTACTACAGACAATCAAATAAGAAACAAGGAAATAAAGAATAAGAAACTGGAGCGAGATAATAATGATTATGTGAATGGTGGAGCTTATCCACCCCCTCCACAATCGCAACAATGGAATGCCCGAGGAAATTCTTTTGACAGGCAATCGGCTCCCACCAATAAATTCTTGGCAGACGAACCCGGGGATGACGTCGTATTAGAGAACATTTCCTATGCAAATGCAGTGCAACAACTCGGGAATGAAACCGAGAGTGGATTAAGGCAAAGTGTGAGAATAAGGAACCAACAAAATGACTCTCAAGGACATACTAACTACAACCAAGAAAATTTTAACCCCGGACAACCTTGTGGCAATAAGAATAAATCTATCAATAATTCACGGGGTTTTCAGAGATCGAGCTTCAACAAGAACTACAATCAGCGGAACTCCCACAAACGCTACCAGTAGCTATAAGCCCAGGTATTTTACCTTATACTGGTAAAGTTTCACAACAAGGTTGGGCTGTTAGCATTGTTAAAATTACAGAAGGGGACTTCAGCATTTACAACTATTCTGATTTCAACGTAGATTTACATTTGATTGATTTACTTTCTAAGGGGCTTACCTTTGTCCCCTCAGTTAGAGGTGACATAGCTAAGTCCTTGAAAGATTTGAAGTTATTTGCAAGAAAAGTGAATTTTAAGGTGGTATTTAATTCAGATATTAATGTTAATGAAAAAGCATTTCACGTTCCCAGTGTTTATAACCCTCCTCTTGTGCCTACTGTTTCGACCTTTGAGAAAGTATGTGAACTTGACATCAGGAGGTTATTCAGTAGTACTGGAAAGTATATTAAGAGTCACAACAACATTTCTACTGCTGAACGTGAACTATTGAGCAGTTTAAAATTTAGCAATTTAAGAATAATGAAACCTGACAAAGGTGGGGAAGTGGTGTTCATGGACAGTGAAAAGTATGTACAACGGATGAGTGAAATGTTATATGACAATAGTAATTATGAAATAGTCTTGTTAAACGAGCTGAATTCAGCACATAACAGGATCAGAATGTATATTAATGATCTTTTCATTGAAAATAGAATAGATGTTGATTTACACAACTATTTCACCATGTTAGCACCAAAAACACCAGTGATATCTGGGATCCATAAGGATCTCAATAACCTCCCCTTACGGCCTGTAGTCAGTAGTAGGCAATCCATAACGTATCCCCTTGCAAAATATGTTGACAGTATTCCGAAATGTTATGTTACAAAAGAGACTCAGATATGCAAAGAGTCTTGGTCATTTCTTAGTAACATGAAAAACATGGAATACAATGAAGAATTTAATTTTTTAACAACTGGTGTCAAAGATTTATACACATGTATACCTCACGAAATTGGCATCGAGTGGGTTTGTACTCGAATGAGAAACAGACGTGCTACAAACATTGAAATGTTAAACATAGAACAACTATTGGATATTGTGTTAAATAATAATTTGTTCCTGTTTGATAAAAATTTTTTCTTACAAAAAAAGGGTGTCGCAATGGGGTCCCACTGTGGTGGCAGTTGCACAAATTTAGTCATGGCACAGTGGGAACACGTTTGTTTTTAAGATAAAACTTTACACACGATTTTTAGATGATGTTTTTACTTTGTTTCATGGTGACACAAATGATGCGGAATTACTTATAAATTATTTAAATAGCACCACTACATTTTTAAATTTTACTTTTACATATGACCGAGAGAAAATCTCTTATTTAGATATTAATCTTTTTAAAGATCCGGGTGTCAAAGGTTATAAAGCAAAGGATCTTTAGAAAAGCAAAATTTTCAAATTCATTTTTGTATTTCTCTAGTGAACACCCGCTACAGCAGAAAAAAAATCAGTAGTCAAAGGCCAATTTGGTGTGCTGCAAGAATGGTCACTACAGATAGTGATTTTATAAATGAATGTGACAATTTGAGTATGATGTTCAGGAAAAGAGGATACCCTGATCAGTTTGTGAATGACTTAAGAATTGAGGTAGTTAATAAACGTACACAAGGTTTTTATAGTGCCATCTTATGAGATATCAGTGTACAATCACAGGAAGTATTAGACTAACCAATTTCAGACCTAGTTAATAACAACAATAACAAAAATGAATTTTCGAATAATTTATTATTTATAACTAGTTACAGTTTGGATTCTTCAGCTATAAGAGACATTATCAACAAAAATTGGCCTTTACTTTCTTCTGATCCAATTTTATGCAGGTTTAGTGACCTAAGACCTAAATTTGTTTTTAAAAAAGATTTTAACTTAAAAAATATTTTAGAGTTCCAAAACCTACCATCACATAGAACAAAGGGTATGTTCAAGTGTGAAGCTTGTCCCCATTTTAAACAGACATAGGTTGTTCACTCTATATCATGGACAGAAGATATGACACAAAAAACAAATATCATTGCAATTCTTCAGGAACTGTTTACTTGGCAAAGTGTGAATTTTGCCCATGTTTTTATATAGGGAAAAAGGATAGAAAATTGAAGGAGAGGTTAGATGAACATTTATAAACAATTAAGAAAGGAAAATTGGACAATGCTTTAGCCAATCACATAGAATCACATCCAGGACATATTTTTAAATTTAGAGTGATAGATCATGTTCAAAAAAAAGTTAGAGGTGGTCCTTTGTCATTAAAGTTAGAAGCCAGTGAACTATGCTGGCAGTTACACACAAACTCTTACGTATTCCCTGGGTTGAATTAAATATGTTCCATTTCATGTATTTTAAAATTAAAAAGTTTAGATAGATAAGTCATATTTATGGTTTAGTATACATAGATTTTTAATAATTTTTTTAAGTACAAATGTTTTTAATGTGTAACTTTTTATGAAGTCAGCTGACTTGATTATTACATGACACTTGTCACATGATTTGTTCCATTAGAAAATTAATGAATTAATTCTGAATGGCATCTGATGAAGTTTGGTATCCAACCAAACGAAAGCGCTCAGTTATAACTTTTAATAAAGGTGTGCAGTGCAGTTCTGGGTCTGCTTCTTTGGAAGTTCTACGAATGTAGCCGAGGCATATATGCGCGTTCCAAATGTGTTCATTGCTCTGGACTCCCTATTTGGTTGATGAGGAGGGGAGCTTTGTTTAGCTAGCTCCTTCTTAGTGGCTGCCGCCACAATTATGGCATCAACTGGGATTCTCTTGCTCCAGTGAGGTCTATCTGAAGGGGGAACCAAGAGCTTATCTTGGCAATTGGGTATCAGTTCGACAGTGACTGGTTCCTTCTAAGCACGGTGGGACACCAGATCAACAAGTTCAATCACCGGGGGGGGGTCACCCAAGAAATAGATGGGCCAGCCCCAAAAGCCTCTAGGAACATCAATTCCTCAGAAGGAGGAGTTTGGGAAGATCAGCCAACCTTCTGTTTGAGAGTTTCTAGGATGTCCCCAAAGGAGACATCATCAGGTGGTAATGGGGGGATCCTTTTCCTTCATCAATATCAGTGTCTTCTGTGAGAGATTCCATATGGAGTCTATGTGCCTCCCCTCAGATGTTTTCTTCAGAGGTATCTCTTCTGTGGGGTGTTTGGGAGAGGTGTTGGAAGAGGGGTGATCCCTCTGGGGAACATGTGTGGAGGCTTCCCAGAGCTGGTTGAACTTGAACAGCAGAAATTATGGACTCAGAGCTGGGACCCAATGAGGGATAGGATCCAAGATTTCAGAGGATGGCTCTCTATGCAAAGAGAAAATCTTTTCTACTACCTGAAAGGTTGATGGACCCAGGGAAAGCCCCCCTCAGAGTTGAGGCAGCCAAGGATGTGAGATTGGGGCCAACCCTGGATCCCAACCCTATGGACAGAATTGGACCCAAGCTGTTCAGAGCTGAGGCACTGAGGGGAAGGGATAGATCTGACAAAGTAGGAGCTGAACCCAACCCCTCGGACCCAACGCCGACCTCTTAGATCCAATACCCACACTAATCCAAAGATATCAGAGCAGGGCTGGTAAGGGACACAGTCGGAATCAAGGAAGGGAGTCTCCTCGGAATGGATGCCGAATCTCTTGGGGATCTTGGATACTGGGACTCAAACCACAGGCTGGATCAGAGAAGAAGACTGTATAGGCAGGCCAGATGCACTCATGTATCCGAAAAGGGATGGAATTGGCAAGAGGTCCATCTGGATTCGAGCCCTGAGAAATCTACACATCATCCTGTCCACATTTGTCTCCGTCACACTCCTTGAAGATCTGGATGATGCTGTGGATGCAGGTCTAGAATGGTCCCTTGGGGTCTGAAATATCTGGAAGGCAGAGCCGGAGAAACAGGCTTAAACTAAACCCCAGAAATCAGCTCTTAGCTGTTTGATCTCAGGATCTGGAATCAGAGTAGGAGGTGGATGGTAAGGAAGACCTGGTGATGGTAATCATGCCTGTCAGATCCAATGAAGCCTGTGGATCTGAAGGAGGCACAATGGTCTTCAGATCTGAAGAGATCAGATCCACAGACTTCCTATGTTTTTCAGGTGGCTCCGATGAAGCCCTCAGAGACTTCTGAAGGGCTTGTTTCTTGTAATCTATGGAGCCTTGATGAGCCTCAGGAAAAGAAGAAGCTGGAAGTAAGCCTTTAAGTATCAATTTGTTGTGAAGGACAGACAGGGCCCTGGGGTTAAATGTGGCACATATATATCACAGGCTGACTTGAGATGTTCAGCCACCAGGAAGTAAACACACTTCATGTGGGCATCAGAATTGGGGATCTTTTGCCCACAAGAAGTGCGTTTCTTAAAACAGGTGGATTTTTCATACATTTTCACAAACAGGAAAGAACAGTAAATTTTCACTGGAAGAAGTATAACAGCTATATCAAAAATAGAATAACCTAAGAGGTTAATGACTAAACTATGCCTTTAAACTAAGCTAGTTAAACTGGTAGGTACAGAGAAAAGTTAACACTGTACCACTGCTAACTCAAAACACATGATTTGTATATATATTAGGGGAATAAGAGAATAAAACCCTAACGCCAGTGATAAGCTATAGTCAAAAAGAGGAAGGAGGAGAGTAAGAAATGCTAATTATAATATTTAAATAGTAAAGCACTAGCTGAAACTTACCAAAAAGTAATGAAAAAAGTTCAACTCTCACTGCTCGAGTTTTTGATCAGTAGTGTCACAATGGCAGCAAATAAGATCTGAGGAGTTGGGGATAGGATAGAGCATTATGGGTAGAGGGAGGAGCTTGAGATTTGGATCCAAAGTCTTGTATGTGTAGCAGAGTCAAATCTGAATGAGAATGAAAAGGACAACATCAGATCAAATGCTCATCTCAAGTCTGTTCAAATCCTCTTCTTCTTTGTCTTGTAACACCTACTGCTGCTTTTGAATATTTTTCAGGTCTCCAGTGCGTCATCCAATGCTAGCAGAAAATAAGAGAGTCTGGGTCTACAATATCTATAAGATAGATAAAAACTAATTATGCAGTTTTCTTAGTTTACAGTAAGTCACTTCACTCAGCATTTCATTCAGACAGTGAACGTCCATATTGGTGATTGTCTGAAACAACGAAAACTGAAAATCAAAATACAAAGGGAAAGAATTAAGGCTACGCCACTATGGCTGAAGTAAGGAAATGCAGTAGGAGTTTGCCAGCTGCTCACTAGCTTAGTGTTGCGGTCTAAGAAGGTCAGTACTGCTGGCTCAGGTATGCACACTGGAATTAATTTTGTTTTAGGTGCATTTGGTTACCCTTTTAGTTTGATATTTTGATCGCCTATTATTTATTTATTTTAGTGGTTTGGGACTTATGTAGTTTGAAGTTGTAAGATGCCACGTGTTGGGGCTTACTGCCAATCTAGGACAGCATAACTTTCTTCACATCCTCCAAGGTCAAAACATACATGATGGATGGTCTCCCTCATCCATTCAAGCCTGGCTGACCTTCACATTTTGACATTTTGTTTTCGTTATTTCAATTACCAATACAAATGTTTAATGCTGCCTGAATAACAAAATGCTGATCGAAGTAAAATGTTTTGTTCTAACAACAGGAAGCTGTACAATTTACATATGGTAATCTTACAGATACTATATACTCAGAATCTTCACTCAGAAATAACAATGTAGTCTTACAGGTGCCTGGTAAAACCAGTTTAATTCAACACCATATATACAGAGTTTGGAGAGAATACCTAATAAAACAGTTCTAATGCCAAACAGCTAGGGACAAGGTACAGAAGATGCATAAACTTGGGGATTACACAGTAATCTCACAGTGACTATGAAAGTCTCATTGTGCTGGTTCCCAAGCATGATGGCTCTATAAGACTTTGCTGCAAAGAAGCTAAACAGCAAATCTAAATTTGATTCACATCACATGGCCCAAATAGACTAACTGATTGAGAGGCTGGGCAAGGCTAAGTTTCTGTCCACTTTGGACCTAACCAAAGGCTACTGGCAAATCCAGAAAGCTTCATAAGATAAAAAAAAGATTGGAAGTGTCCACATCAAATGGACTCTCAGTATAGAGTCCTTCCTGTTGATCTCCATGTAACAACATTCCAGATGATGATGGACAAAATTCTTAGATCCAAACCAGATATGATGTGGCCTGCCCAAATGAAGTTGTTATACTCTGTGAAGACTGGGAAAGCAATCTACTCACAGTTCAAAGAGAATCAAGATGGATTGACAGGTAATGCAAGCAACTGCAAGTTAGGAACAGCAAACGCCCAGTATCTGGGCCACTTAACAGGCTGAACAACAGTAACAACACAAGCTGAAAAAGATCAACTAATGTAAAATTGGCCCATACAACTAAAAAACAAGCAAAGGCTTTTTCAGGTCTGGCCACTTATTATCATAAGTTCATTCTAAATTTTGCTATGTCTGTCTCTTATTAACCTCCCTGAAGCTAAACTGGACAAGTGAAAATGGAACAAGCCTTCAGACTTCTGAAAACCAAGTTGTCAGGGTTTCTATAGGATCAAAGGACCAGATACCAAACAGTAGATGTCCCAGGACTGATCCCTGTGGAACTCCACTGGTTACAGGTCTGTTGTTGGTGGTGCATTCCCCTGTTTTCACTATATGTGTTCTATCAGTGAGCCAGTTAGTGACCCATCTAACGATATAAGGGTTACTACCTAGTTTTTTTTTTTTTTTTTTTTAATTTCTCCAAATCTTTTGGGTTTCTAATACCATGATAGGAATGCACCCCCTTTGTAAGTCAAAGTACGATTAAGGTTCATGAAATTAGTACTTTTTCAATCTTTGATGTCATCCAGAAGTGCTCTTTGCAGCACCCGCAATGTGCAATTCGTAAGGAGTTACATGTATTGGTAACATATCTAAATGTGATTGTAGACTCTTTTTTTATAAGACCAGTTGCTCCTACTACTATTGGAACTGTCTGAGTATCTTTCTTCCACATTGCTCTCGTTTCTGCCTGCAAATCTTCACATTTTATGACTTTGAGTCTTCTCTGTATGCAAGATAATGTAGTCACCAAGTATTGCGACTTCAATGATTAATGCTACTTTTGTCTTCTTTTCATGGACCACTATATCTGGCATTCTCACATCTAACTAACTGTTGGTAATGAGTGATCCCATGTGATGTAGACCATCATTTTCTATGAGGCTTTGTCGTTCATGTTTCCAGTGTTTTTCAGCCACTTCAATGCCATACTGTCTGCACAATCCCCAGTGCAACAATCTTGCCATATTATTGTGCCTTTCAATATACAATCCTTCTGCACCAGCAACAAGGTGTGCGACTGTCTCCAATTCTGTTTTACAAAACCTACATTTGTCTGTTTCTCCCACATGTTTAATGGACTTCGTATACCATGTTTGTAACCCACTGTCTTGGGCTGCCAATATTAACCTTTCATCTTTTGGTTTGAATTTGCCTCTCCTTAACCATTCCTGCATTTGAAACTGATCAATACAAGGTTTTTCCAGAAGCTTTTTATACTTGCAACTACATTTATGCATTTTCCACATTTCTTGCCTTCTCATCTGATCCTTCACCTTATATTCCTTCTATTGTTTTTTGGCAAATTCAGTTGCGACCCGACCTTTTTCTACTTCTGATGTGATTTCCATTCCTGCTTGATGCCAATATGCTTCTACTAGACTATGCAGGGAAGTCATCTTAGATTTATCCTCATCATGTTTCAAAACTTTCACTATTTTTGGGTCTTGTGAGATCAACAGATATGTATGCAGTCTCACAATTGCAGATCTATACATCTGATCAATTTCAAAGAGGCCCATATGTCTTTCGGAATGGGGAAATGTATAACCTTGTTGTGCACTGATTTTATAAATCATTTGGTGAGCATG
This sequence comes from Protopterus annectens, assembly GCF_019279795.1. Classification (NCBI taxonomy): domain Eukaryota; kingdom Metazoa; phylum Chordata; order Ceratodontiformes; family Protopteridae; genus Protopterus; species Protopterus annectens. The sequence continues at coordinate 1,394,972,872 of NC_056739.1, read as the reverse complement.
AAGCATCTTTCTTGTTTTCTTGACTAATCTATCCAACACGTGTCAGGGCCAGTCAATCACTCCAATACTGTAAGTTAGTACAAGAAGAACAAAATGGTTTACAGCCTGAATTTTGTTCCTAGATGTCAACTCTGTTTTTGGGATTAATTTAAGTGTTCTAAAATATTCCTTACTAAGTTTTATTCACATTTGTTCATGTTTTATTGTTCATCCTTCATCAATTCCCAAATATTTATGCACTCCTTCTTGCTCAAGTTCTTTTATATTATATCACATTCTTGTCCCAAACTGATGTTTTCTTGGTGCTGCAGTTTTACTGCTTTAAAGGTTGCCTTTGGACATTTATCAATACCAAATGACATTCTTATATCATCTGAAAAAGTGTTGACTACTTGCAGTTGTGCTTTCAGCTCCTCATCTGATGAGCTATAGTTTTAAACCATTATGAAAGAGAAGATGCTAGGTCTTTACACTTTGTTTTCTAGGAGCCAAATTATAGCCATGGCCTAATCTGTTAAGTAGACAGCTTAAAGGGTTAAGGGCAAGGCAAAATAGTAGGTGTGACAGGGAGTCACCCTGGAATATCCCCCTTTGAATTTTTACCCCTGGAATAATAATTTGCCCTTTATCATGGCTTAATTGCAAAGTGGTATGCCACTGTTTCATGGTCACTGTCATGTAATTGATCAGTGTAGGGTATGTATCTTATGTATTTTTAAGCACTCTTTTATCCATGAATGTGGGATACTATCAAATGCTTTTTTTGTAGTCAATCCATGCCATACTTAGATTCTTCCCCTTTATACAGTTCTGCATTATGACTTTATTTAGCAACAGATGATTCTTTGTTCCATACAACTTTCTTTTATTACCCTTTTGTTCTACTGCCATGACTGAATTTTCTTCTAAATGACTATAAACACTGTTGGCATTAAATTATGGTGTATAGTTTATACATTGTTGGAAGGCAAGTTATTGGTCTACAGTTTTTAGGATAACTTGCAGGTTCACTGTTAAGTAGGAGCATTGTTTTTCATGCTGTTAACCAGGTTGATGTCTGTTCGGGGTGCACATATAAATAGTTCTTATTCATGGCTAAATCTTCATGCAAAGATTTTAATATTTTTAGACAGAATAACCAAAACTATTTACCAAATATACAATAAAAAGGTCCGTAGCTCACTGCAAATGCTTACTTTCAAAAATCACTTTTAATAGCAAATAAACACAAACCCCTGAAGGTTAAAAATATTATATACACAGGTTATCGGATGTCAATGAAATGAAGAAGGGGTTAGAATATATAGGAACATTATTTGGGGAAAGGGGTTACCCCAGATATTTAACTGACAATGTCACTTAATATGTACTGAAAGAATGGGGGAAAAATACAAACCACTTCTTGGTACTGGGTTGGAGAAGTGTAGGAGTGAATATGAGAATGAAAAGGAAAACTCTTACCATAGGGCATGTGTTGTGGAGTACAGTCCATTTGCTGAGGAGATAAAGAATATAATGCGACAAAATTGGAATATTTTAAGAAGTAAAATGAATATTCATGACTGTTTTATTCATGAGGTGGTTAAATGACTGAGCATTCCCATTGGATCTTGATTTTTTTAAATGTATTACATAAGGGGGAGAAACACACATTTTACTGTTCTGATGAAGTCTGCAGTTAGCGGATGAAAGCACTTAAACTGTGTGTATAATATTTTTAACCGTCAGGGGTTCGGGTTTATTTTCTATCAAAAGTGATTTTTGAAAGTAAGCATTTGCATTGAGCTCCGGACCTTTTTACCATATATTTGGTATATATTTTTGGTTATTTGGTCGTATATACGCTTACAATTTGGTATTTATTTTTAGACAGAAGTTAGGTACTGCATCTGGGCCTGCGGTCTTGCAGTTCGAATCTTTTCTTAACTTAATTTCAATAACTTTGGCCGTTACTTCATCCCATTTCATATCCTATGCCTCTGAACTTCCTATTCTTTCTTTTACTTCTTGTAGACATTGAGCATATTTGTTATGTTCTGCAGGATCTTCATACATATTTCTCCAAGATGTATCTATTTCTTCTTTTTTGGGTAGTCTTTCAATTCCTTTTACCTTGTTTCCCAATTCTCTATAGGACTTTTTAGGGTCATCAATAAATTGCTTATTTTCTACTTTTCCTTTATATTTATCTCTGTATCTTGTAAGTTTTTCTGCCTGTACTGAGATTTTTAGTTTATTATTTGCCATAGTACAAGATGGAGCCTGACACGTTATAATACAGTACATTGCTTTTATCATGTCTAGCTTTCTGAGTATTTGTTTGATCTTCCCTATTCTATACTCTTCTAATAGTGACACTTCTTGTCTTAATTGCTTTACAGTTTTCTCTATTTGACACTTTCATGATGGTATTTGATTTCTCCGCTTCCTTTCCTTTACTACCCTGTGTTCTTGTGGTACAGTTATCAGTTATTAATTTAGCTGAACAGTAAAACAGCCCGTTTACTTCTGGTATGTCGCATGGGTCGCTATGGATAATTTTAATTACTGTATTAATTTGTTTTATCAAACTTTTGACTTTTTGGGTTTTATTGACCTTCTGCAGTCTATTTCTTTAACTGATCTTAATATGTCTATCTCTATTAAATCAAGCAACTCTTCTCTTAGGTCATTTTCTTCTAACTAAGGGCACATTTTTTATTCTCCATTTCCTGCGGGCATTCTACAGAGAGTTCTATAGCATCTTCCAGTGGCACATTCTCTTCAATTTCATCCTGTGTCATCCGTTGCTCTGTCATATGGGAACTCACTGGCCTATCACCCCTCAATATAGACTGCATCATAGATGCCAAAGTTTCCCATTCCTTCCCTTGCTGTCCAGCTTCAAGTGATCGTTTATATTGGTTGACTGTGGAAGGCTCCAAAATATCTTCATATAGCAACTGCCCAGTTGCTTCCCATTCCGCTAGTTTCTCCTTGACTTGGACCTTAATTTGATACCTAGGATCTACCTAGCTGGGTGAGTTTGTCAATGATGCTTGAGTGGGGGGATGGTATCAAAAACCTTGGGCAAGTCTAGGTAGGTTGTATGCACAGATTTCCCTTTGTCCAGGGCCTTGGTGACTGTCTCGAATAAGTCCACTAGGTTTAACAGGCATGACCTCCCACTGACAAATCCAAACTGATTAGGGTGAAGTGTTTGGAGATTTCCTACATCTTTGTTGATAAGGTCCATGATGATTTGCTCCATGCTTGTTTGTGATAAGTCCTTGTGCAGAATTTTTGTAGTTGGCAATTCAATGGGGAGGCAAAAAGATCTATGTCTGGGCATCCCCATTTTTGCATTACCATGCTGAAGATTTGTGGATTCAATTTCCATTCGTGAGGGTCCATGATATTTCTGCTTAGATCGTCTGCCAGAGTATTTTTCTTTCCTGGCAGGAATTGTGCTTGCAGGTGAACTTGATACGTTAGAGCTGTGTTCCACAAGGTCATGGCTTGCCTGCATAGGGGATAAGAATGAGTGCCCCCTTGCTTGTTTATGTACCACATTACTGTGGTGTTGTCTGTCTTTAGTAATAATTGTCCTGGATGCAGAAGGTCCTTGAAAGCTGTTAGGGCATTTTGAACAGCCAACATCTCTTTTTGATTGATGTGAAGATGCATCTGGTCTGTGGTCTACTTGCCCTGAATGCATTTTCCTGCCATGTGTGCTCCCCAGGCGTAATCCGAAGCATCTGTTGTTAGAGTTTGCCTGGCTGTGGGTTGGGTAAAAGGCTGACCCTTGTTTAGGTGACATGCCTGTGCCCACCATCGAAACTCCTGTTGTAGGCAGGGAATTATTGGTATTACTGCTTCTAAACTGTGAGAGTGTTGAGTCCAAACACTTTTTAGGTACCATTGTAATTTCCTCATATGCAGTCTGGCATATGGTATTAGTAGTATGCAGGATGCCATGAATCCCAGGGTCTGCAGAATTTTTCTTGCAGGGAGACTTTTTTGCCAGTAAATGAAAATATTGAGTTAGTTGAACTTGTTTGTCTGGCGTGAGGTAAGCCATCTGTGTCTCTGTATTTAAGCTGGCACCCAGGAATATAATCTGTTGCGAGGACACTAGTTTTGACTTCTATTCGTTTACTGTGTACCCTAGAGAAATTAGCAACCTTTTTACAAACGCCAGATGCTGTAGAAGAATGTCCTTTCTCTCTGCTTGAATGAGGCAGTCGTCCAGGTATGGATATATTTGAATTCCTTTTTGTCTGCAAAATGCAATTACTGGTGCCAGGCACTTTGTGAAGACCCTGGGCGCAGTAGATAAGCCAAAGGGCAGTGCAGAGAATTGGTAGTGCATTGCACCAGCTTTGAATTGGAGGTATCTTCTGCAATTTTGTCTGATAGGGACATGCAGGTATGCCTCTGAGGTCCAGATTAACAAGCCAAGCCTTCTTGCCCAGCATGGGTAGAAGCTGCTGTAATGTCAACATTTTGAATTTTGGAATATCCAGGTAAGTATTCAGAATTGAAAGGTCTAGTATGGGCCTCCAGGCCTTGTCCTTTCTGGGGACCAGGAAGAGTCTTGAGTAAAATCCTTGTTTCTGTTGTGGTACTTTTTGAATAGCTCTCATGTCCATGAGGGCTGAAATTTGTTTTTGTGCCTCTGCCCAGTGATTTTGTGGCGGGTCTGGCATTCCTTTTAGCCTTGGTATAGTATGAAAGTGGAACCTGTAACCTTGAGACACAATATTCAGAACCCATTTGTCTTGGGTGATTGTTTGCCAGTTTTGAGAAAAAAGTGCCAGTTTTCCCCCTAAGGGGGCTTCCAAAAGGGACATGTTTGGCGTACGAAGGGGAAAGTCATTGTGACCGTTTCCTGTAAGGTTGAGACTTGTCCTCACCTCCTTTTGGGGTTGAGGTGCCCCACTGTCGTTGTTTGTTTGAGCCTTGGGGTTGAGATCTGCCTCTTGGGCGTCTGTATTTGCCCCTCTGTGGCCTGTCTAACACTGGAAAGGACCAATTCTTTGTTGGCCAATTTCTGCTAAACCGAGGTGGCTGTACCTGTAAGAAATCCTTGACTGTTTGCATAGATTTAGCTTTATCCTCCATTTTCTTTAACACCTCTTCTGCCTGGACACCAAACAAGGTATCATGCTGTAAAGGAGCATCCCATAATTTTGCCTTAACATGATCAGGTAAACTTTGTTCTTTTAACCAAGCATGTCTTCGAATCACAGAACCTGTAACTGCGGCTCTACAAGAGGCCTCTAAAGAATCAAAACCACATTGCAGAGTATGTTTTCCCACCTGTTCAACTGCATGCAATAAATCCTGCATTTCTCTACAATCAGGAGCTTCTGAGCTTGCAAGCATTTTCTGTTTTAACTGAGCCATTAAATATTGTTGGTACTTAAGCATGTGAAACTGGCAATTTAAAGCTCTTACTGCTAAAGTTGCAGAAGTGTATACTTTCTTCCCCCATCTATCCAAAGCTCTGAAATCTCTGTCAGAGGGTACTGGATTTTTTGCAATAGAAGCCTTAACCCCTTTTGGACCCTGGGAAATAGTTTCTGGATCAGCAGAAGAGTTTTTGTAAAGAAATTTGTGAGAGTCAGGGACTCTATAATACCTATCTGGCTTGGCTGGAGCAGGGGGCAAAGAATCAGGAGATAAGCTGGATTCCGAGAACACATCATCCACAATATCTAGCACAGGCGGAATAGCCAGGGGCCTGTGCTGAGGCAATAAAAGGAAATCCCTGAGCCTTTTCTTGGATTCTGAGTAATCCTGACTTTCCCAATGGAAATGCTCCCTCATGGTATGTAAAGTTTCCCCAAAAGAATAATTCTCAGGAGGAGAGGCTGAAGGGATAGATTCTTCAGCATCAGAGTCCTCATAGGGGGGTAGAGAGTATCCCTGGTCTGAAGAGGAATCAGAGGAATCATAGTCTGTATCCTGCCTAGGCCTTTTCTCAGGAGGGGGATGGGAACCCCTGATTAGAGTAATGAGGTCTTCGGCCATTTTAAGCATCTGTTTCTTAAGCATGGAGGACTGTCCAGGAGAATGCTGTACTTGTTTCTTTGTCTTTAATGGTACCTTTGTCTTGGCTGTTGTTTTAATGGTAAGTTGTGAACGTCTGAAAACACCCTCAGAAGCCGATGCCTGCTCAGCGGCTCCGGACTCATCTGAGGGATTAGTTTCCGTAGGTCCAATACCTTGAGTTTCCAGAGGCCTAGTTGTCTCGACGTGGGAGTCGGAAGCGGCCTGTGGCTCTGAGGTAGTGTGTGTCAGTGGCTGCGAAAGCGCCTCACTGAGAACCAGCGACTGGCCTAGAAGAGGTTTCGTTGGTTTTGGACCTCGGTTGCCTGTCTTTATCCTTGTCTTTGCGTTTTTTCGGTATTGAGGTCGTCGGCTGATCCGACGGCATAGTATAATTGAACCTTCGGCCAAAGTAGTGCAAAGCAAAATCAAAACATCTTTTTATAGTGTGTTTGTTAAATCTAGCACAAAACCGACAACTAGTGACGTCCTGATCAGGGCCTAGGCATGGAATACAGTAAGAGTGGAAGTCCTTATGAGGTATTTGCTTCCCACAAGAAATACAATTATTAACTTTTTCTGACATCGGTCTGAGGCAAGAAAAAAGTTTCCCCAACGGGGTACTTAGCTTTATTGAAGACTTCGGATCTGAAATTTGACTTTGAAAATCTCAGGAGTCGGCCGACCGGCACTTGCGAACTGCTTCTGCTTCGAGCACCACGCGGCAAGAAAGACTGAAGAAAATGGCGTCAGATGCATCTTATATACCCCTGGCGCACTGACGTCAGGGAAGAAGCGACAGCAACCGACGCCGGACCAAGACTTTGGAACTCTGGCCGACTGCAGGACCACCTGACGGCAGGATAACCCAAGTGTAATGACTGCAGCAGTGTAACACGATGAACATCTGCCTCTCAAAAAGGCCTTCCATACATTCAAATATGTTAGTGACAGAGAGGTAGACCCATGATGAACTCTTGTGTCAAAGATCTGAGTTAGATAATCAATCATTGTTGGTAATGGAGGTGTGGAGTGGTCCAAACCTTTAGAAGTGGACTTGTCCTTTTACTCATGCATTTTTCTAGAACTTGAACTCTGGGCAGAAATATACCTTCTGCTCTGGAAGGATATGAGGAATGTCTGGCTACTACTGAAACTGAAGTAACCATGTGGTTAAGTAGTAGTAGTAAGGGTCCAGATGAGGCTTAATGCACAGGTAAGTCAGGGGAGTTTGATGGGCATCAGATGTACAGACGTCTCCAGAAGATGAGGTCTCAACAGAAGAAATTACACTTGTCAAGGCTAAAATAGAGGCAAGAACGTTAACGTAAGACTTGTTCTGCCTGGCTATCTACATGAATTTCAGAATAAGGCTGTCTGCATAAATTATAAAATAAGAGGAAATGGGGAAAATCATAAAGGAGTCCTGAAGGCCATGTCTGGATTAAAGTATCCCTCAAAGTCTCCTATGAAGGAAGAATGAGAGATAAGAAGTTGCTGCAGTTGGGGTTGGTTGTGCAGATCACTGCAAGATAAAAAAAAAAAAAAGAATCCATCCCACAGGCAGAAGGAAGGACTGCTCAAAACGTATCAGTAAGCAACATCGCAGCTCATCCACTAGATAAATGGCTTCCCTAAGAATGCAATCAATAATGTGACAACATACTGTTAACACAACTCATTCCCAAAACCTCATGGCTTCTCCACAAAAGGACTAAGAAAGAGTTTCACTATGCATGTTTACATAACCAAACCACTGCCATGTTAGTAATGTGCATCATTACAGCACCTTGGAGCAAGGAATTCTGAAATACATGCAGTGTGAGAAGGACTCCTCTGCTCTTCAAAAGACTGCTGCACAGACTAGCCTCTGCCTGGGACATTGGACAGTCTGATCTTGACAATGCCCCACTCATGTACCCTCAATCCAGGATGGAGGCATCTACAGTGACAGCCACTACAGGGGTGATGATATGGGAAGTATTACCCAGAGTAAGTGATGAAATTGTGAAGCCATCACTGGAGATGCAACTTATAAGTCCTGGAAATCTTGAAGTATTGTGTCATCAGATATGTTAACTAGGATCGCTGTACTGTGAAAGGTCCATTGTAGAACTCAAGTAGAAAATTGCAAAGGAAACCATTTATACAGCAGCATCCACAGGAGGCCATTCTCTTAGGCAGAAAAGTGCTCTGTTTGAATACTGAATAATTTGAGATATCACATTCTGTAATGGAAGGAACATGCTTGAAGGAAGATGAGCTACTGCATGTTATCCAGGGTGCATCACATGATTAGCAGCTTCTGAGATGGTTACAGATGGGACTTTGTGATGCTCATTTCAATTCCCACAGATTCAGATGACACTCCCAAGCAGACAACAACCTACTCTGTGGTACAGCTGCTATACGGCAGCCATCCAAGTACGGAAACTCTCACCCACAGTAGTCTCTGGTTTGCCTCAATTACAGACATTTGCTCCTGGGAGGCTGAGATTTGACAAAGTGGCAGAATCTAAAAATAAAAGTAGATGTCTTCAACCTGGATGTGCAGAATCTCCTTGACTCCTCTAAAACCTTTTTGTAATGACAGTCTTCCTGGAGGTTTAAACAGCACATAAAAATCTCCTGGTCAGGGAAGGATGGAAGGCTCTGCAACTGTCCTAAAGGATCTTTGGAAAATAATTCAGACTGTTCAAATCCAGGACAGGCCTGAGGTCCTTTGTCTTTTTGATATCTAAAAAAAACCTGGAGTGGAAAAACAGGAAAAATCTTAGGGTCAGATTAAGAAGAGGAGAGGGAACTGAAGCTTTCACAAGAATCAATATGATGAACAGTGATAATAGGGAGCAGTCAACTTGGGAACCGAAGGAAAACGAAGTATTTAGAAGATGGTCAGGCAAATGCAGAAATGGGAAAGACGGGATTTTTGGTGGCTGAGGAGAGATTGGGAAACTGATTTGCTGCCATGGAGGTTTAAAAATCACAGTGAAAGGTATGGATTAAAGGTATTAGAGATGAGCAGGGAGTGAAAATGTTCAACAGTATGTATATTATGGAGATCTTTAGAGAAAAGTTTGGGTATAAAATACCTATAAAACACTTTCATGCAAATCCCAGACCTTCAGACTTGAATTCATACTTGGAAGCCATACAGATGTCATCCCACTGTTGCTTTGTATAACTGCTTTTTCATTTTATCTTCCCAACCTTTTCTGATGGATTCCTTTAGTTATCATGCAGTATCTTGTATGCCCTACTAATTATTGCCTTAACAGCTTCTGTTCTACACTGAACTAAAAACTCAACCAGAGCTGATTTTTCACTTTACACTAACCTATCCTTGTCTCTTTTCCTATTACTAGTCTAATATCAATCACTAATATGAAATATGATCTCAAAACCTGAAGTTTGTTGTTTTGCTCATCCTCACTCCACTTGGTTAGCTTTCCTTCCATAGAAATTTGCCCTCAATACATTTGCTCCTTTGCCAGTTTTCTCCAGTAAACATGCAGCCACCTCCTGCTTATTTTCTATACTACTTGCAGTCATTCTTACTGGTAAAATCTCCTTTCTCCATTCCCATGATGGGTTAGTTCTTCAAAAACTTTCTTCTACTTTATAAACATAATATTATGCATGAGGGCCTTCATCTAAAATTCTGCTGTCTTACTTCTTGACCACCCCACACCACTTTCTTCTGCTTGTCTTAAGTATAGCAGCCTTAACTGCATCGCTCTAAAGTATACTTTCAAATTAGGTAGTCCTAAACAACCTTGTACTATGGCACGAAGCAACGTATCCCCATTCACTTCTTGCCTTCTTACCCTCCCAAATAAATTCAGTTCTTTATTAGTTATGGTCCACGACTTCTCAGGTTGATAAAAATGCACCCAACCTGTATATAATACTAAAGGGACTATAAATAATTTTAATGCTTATATCTTATTATCCAAAATCAGGAGCTTCTAAACTCTGAAGAAAATGAAGGAATCACTGTGACAGCTGAGACCAGCCTTGTTTGGGGACAGGGGGTTGGGGTAGGTGTCTCACTCAGTAGCAGTCAGTATGGAAGACACCTGCAGCTCCAAGGAGGCTTTTGCTTTAGGTGCGTGTACCTTGGTTTCAGGAGCCCTAAGGAAGACATCCCTGGGCTTGCATTTCTTAGTATTGAAGACATCCTCCTCAATAAAAAAAAATGTCAGGGCTAACACCCTCCATGCATGTCACTATAAAGCAATGTTCCTGAAAGAACCTCTGATCATCATCATCCATTGCGTGAGGCATCTGAGCTCTTTCTGCACAGTAGAACATGCTGGGGATCAAAGACATGGCAGCCTTTGCTGGTGCATCACCAGAAGTATTACACTTATCAGATGCCGCAGCAATGGACTGAAGCACCTCTGCAGGACTGGCATTCTTGGACCTAGGTCCACACTAGTGTCATCTACTCCAGAGGGATACCCTTGTCCTTCTCCTGATGTGCATCCCACTTTTTCTAAGGATACGCTCACCATGCTATTCACAACTTCTAATCAGGTTAATAAAAATATGACTGACCTCTGTACAAAAGAGGGACTAAATGCATTTTCATTGCTTGTATCTTGCTATCCATATCCACAGTGCATCCAATCTCCCATTTTTTGCATTAACTTTTGTTTAGTCTCTGCCCACATACCCTTTGCTGCCATAACAGAAACCTTTTAATCCATACTCTCAAGTCCTTCATTTTATTGTGCCTCCATAAATATGGGTATTGCTAAACCAATTTGTGTGTGGGTACATAGTTTACCACTATTGCCTTTGTTTTTCTTTATTACTTTTTTTACCCCAAAAAGACCTGAAACTATCTCAGAATGCTCCACAACAATGAAATGTCCTTTTCTCATTTTATCAGGTACAAAAGAATATCTGCAAATAAAGGCAACTTTTCTTGATTACCATACCAATTATACCCTTGAATTTCCAAGTCTTTTATTTATTTTTTTGACAAAGGTTCTAAATATAATGCAAATAAAAAGGGGAAAGAGAACACCTCTACCTGGTTCCTCTGCTCAAACAAAACATATCAGAAAGTAACCCCCTCTACTTTAATTTTCATCTCTGATCCCTCATCTAACCTTCTAATCAACTTTATTTTATCAGGGAATGTAAATGCTTCCATTGCCCTACTTAAAATTCCAACTTACTTTGTCAAATGGTGTCTCTGCGTCAAGCCCCACCAACAGAGCCTATTTTCAGCACAGGCCTGGGGAGAAACACTCCAGATGCATGTTTTTAAGATTACATCCTGCTTCCCTTGATCATCATAGTTCTATTAATCTTTTCAAATATTTGTCACTCCTCAACAAAACCACATTGATCTGTATCTATTAATTTTGGCATCTCCTTTGCCATTCTTTAAGCCATCACAGACAAATAGTTTAAAATCCAAGTTTAGAATAGAAATGGGCCTACTTACTAACCTCCAGGGTTCACAAAAATTAGAACTTGAACAATGCTATAACAAAGATGCTAAATTTGCAGCAAACTCCCCTTTCAGAATCCCCCACTCTATACGACTAAAAAGCCTAAAAAGTTGGTTAGAGCTGCCTAATCAGCTAAAATATACATGTCTTTTTACCACCTATAAAATTATCTAGCTTCCATCTGCTTTTCCAGCGCTAAAAAACATTGTACACAACTATGATCCCAGTTGGTCATTGTGATCCAGTGATAAAAAACTCCTGCCTGTCTACAAACCTATCAAATCTGCTGGGCACGGTCTGTACATGTGCAAGGTTGCTAAGGCCTGGAACTCCTTACCTGTATCCATCAGGTCAATACCTACCTCCCATCTTTCAAAACCACTCTGAAAGACTTCCTAACTAAAATCCGGCTCTGTTCTTGCTCAAAACCAGGATAAACTATATCCCTAAATGTGAACAAGTACCTTTTATTTCCTTATACCTCCTTACTCTTCCTTCTTCACTTACTTCCATGCCTCTATCAAATTATACCAAAAGCCTGTTTTCCCTCACTTCATACTGCAGTTCCTGTTTATATTAGACTAACTTACCTTTAATTTATCTATAAACTGTCTAAAATCTCTGTACATATTAAATGTCATATAACTTGTATTGATTCTTAACCAATGTTTTGTTATTATGTCTAATTTGTTATAATATTATTTAAACTGCCAATGTTTTTGTTTTATTTTTGAAGATTGTAAAATTACTGTTCTTTAAATGTTTTGTAATAATTTGTAGCTTTTCTTCCCTAGTCTCTGCTGAAAATGGGCTTCTACCCATTCAGACTTTCCCAGTAATCAAATGTCAATAAATAAATAAATAAATAAATATGAAGATGGATCTGACGAGTCTTTACCATTTTAGATATTCCAGCCACCACTGCTTTCTTCTAGGATGTTGGCACTTCTCTTTTTAAAATATTTTAAACAAAACCTTCCAGATCTTTATTACTTTCTTCCTTCCTAGCTTCCAAACTTCTACAGGAATACCATTTATTACTGGAGATTTTCCTGCAGATTGGTTATACATCATCATTTTTATTTCATCTCCTCCTAAGTGTTACTAATTGAGCTTTATCTAGATCTAACCTTTGCATATTTAATTCTTCTATAAACATTTCCATTTGTATTTTTTCTTGATTTCTACATGTCAATGCTTTATACAGATCGTGATACAATTTATGAATACTTCCAATACCTCTACTGGATCTCTGGTTATTTTCCTTGTTATAGGCTCCCTAAGCTTGGTAAAACCCTTTCTACTTTCTGTTTCTGTGCTGTTGAACTAAAAGCTTCTCTGCTCTGGAGTTATCATCAAAAAACAGTTGCTTAACAGTAATCTTTCTAAACTCATGCATACTATCAAGGTAGTCCCTTATTTTCTATTTATCACTCTGCAATCGTGCCTCTTCTTGTTCTGTAAAATTTCCTTCAACTCCTATCCTGCAATAGTTTAACCTATATCAGTCCCTCTAAATAATTGTTACTTCTCAGCTACATCTCTTTTTTTTATTTTTACCCTATTTTAAACTCCACTTTAATTTTATCCCACTCCCTAGCTATATTTCAGAAGAAAGTTTCATCTTCCCTAATAACTCCCAAATAATTTCCAGCACCCATTCCATAAATTCTTCTTTGTTTATCAGATAGGTAGGGAAGAGGCAGTGTCTATTTTTATTTTATTACCCTGCATTTTTATTTTTATTATTATTGGAGCATGATCTGAAATAGTTATTGGATGTGTATTAAAACTTTCAATTAAATGCACTTGTTCTTGTTTAATAGAACTTCTCTTTAGCCTAGCCCAGTACTTTACACCTTGGGGAATAATAAGCTCCTACTACTGCATTTGCTTCTTCCATACCATATATTTTCATAAATGTCTTCAAAAATCTACTCTTTTTTTGTTATATTTTCCCTTATAGGCCCCCAGGTATATCCTCACTGTTACAAATCAAATTCTAGTCTCTACCTATAAGTAATATTACCTGCTGAAAGCTGATTATTTCTCCCAGAATTTTTTTAAGCTCCACTGCAGCAGTTTTAGGTGGAATATAAATGCATGCCAGTGTAATCCTGCTCCCTTGTCAGTAGCCCCTTAGTACTTACCATTAACTCTTTTTTTTTCTCTTCTATCACTATTGGAGCTCATTTCATAATTAATGTAAGTACTCCCTTTTACCTTTGACCCAGATATTCTGCTTAATAACCATCCTGAAATCCTTTCTTTATCAAAGACACATACTCTGTTCTTTCCAGATGTGTCTACTGTAGCAAATCTATTTGCAACCTGCATTTTTTAATATACTTCACTACTCTTTCTTTCTGGATATATCTTTAAGTCCATTTACATTTAAAGATAATATGGAAAAAATGCTTTCTTTATATGAAGTTATTTTATGTATAATAGCTTTTTTTAAAAGTCAGTTTTCACCTTTTGTGTTAAATATTGCTTAGTCATATCCATTTGAACCTATGTCACATCTTACAAGGCCTTTTGTTTTAATTAAACCCTCAAACACAAACACACATCTAGAACCTATTAACTTAATACAAATACACAAAACTATGTACATCTTCAAATACTGAAGTTCAACCCTCCTAATAGGAACTGTACCAGACTGACAGCCACATTCACAGGCTTGAATTAATCTATAATGAAGGTGATCCATGTTAAGGGACATGATAGTGTAAAGTAGAAGCACAGGCTCTAACTGCTGTCAGTTTTTGTCTCATCTTTATTCCTCTCCTAGAGGTAGAAAACACATTTAATGCTTCCAGAAAACAATCTCCTACCACTGAAACCATATCTTGAGGATTTTTGTAGCCCTTATTATCTTGTCTCTACAGGAACAAGAGAACCAGATGCACAGTTCCCTTCCAATACAAGCCTCTCATGTTGCACTGTGAGCATTCATTTGCTAGAGAAAAACTATTCATTATATTCTGTGTTCTTTTGTTTACTGGTTACCCCTTAAAACTTATTAGATCAAGCCTAGGGCTTTAATCCAGCCATTCCCCTGTGCAAAAGTAAGAAAGCACATCAATTTGACTTGTATCATTCTCTTTTGCCCAGGCTTTTATTCATTTTTACATTTCAGTGCCTACATTTCTTAAAAATGAACAAGAAAAAGGGAAAAATAGGGGCACTTTTTTACTTTAGCATCCATATTATACACAAAAATAACTGAAAAACTTTACTTTATAGCAAGCAATATGTGTCATGTACTATAAAAAACACTTAAGAACATTTGTTTTACTTACAGTTAGCTCTTTCCTTCCTCCTCCCTCTCCTTAATGTTCTTCCAAACATTAAATGATGTGCAGTAGGGCATACGCTTTGGAATCCCTACAAGTTTAAAGTAAACAAAAGTCCAAAATTTCTAGGTGTTCTTGTTCTATCATATTTCACAAATGCAACTGATGCTTTGTAATCCCACATTTATTCATTAATTTCCAAATTGCTGGTTTTCTTCCCAATGATCTCTCAAATCCAGTCTCTGGTTAATTTCCAGCATATCACTGGTTCTTCTAGTCAACTCTTATGCTTTTTCCTCTCTCTCTCTCTCTCTCAACTATTTTCCTTTCAAAGATAGGAAAATAATTCATTACCATAGCCTCTCTATAAGCTTTATTGTCAGAAGAGTAATAATTAGAATCCTCTTCTGTTTGACAGCTTACTTTTTTGTTGGACAAACATTTTTATTTCCTCCTTAGCATGTTCTGCATCTACACACAATGTTGACCTTCCAGGAAAAAAATATTCTAAAGATAGTTGGATACATCAGCTTGAATCTCAAACCAGCTTCTCAACACTCCCTGTTTGCTGGAATAAATTTACTCTGCCTAGTGTACAGTGAGTAATCATTTTGCATACTGTCTCCAATTTTTAGCACTTAGTCTGCCACAATTTTGCCAGAATCAGCTCTTTCTGCTGGTGGGATTGTATGTTTACTAATAAAGGTCTTGGCTGCTTTTTCATGGCCAGGTTTGGAGCACGCACATGATGTGCTCTTTCAATTAACAACTCCTGCTGTGGAATAACAGTCCAGTTGCTTATCTGTGTTTTCATTAAAGTAATACCGTCTGTTCCTTCCAGTTTCTCAAGGAAAATCTGAGATTTTCTGATGTACCAATATGCTCTGCCCTACAATTCTACCATTTTCTGAAATATCTTTGCTTGAGCAGTCTCAAACTCAGCCAGCCTTTTCTTTATTTTGACCTCTGTTTTTTACAGTTTTATCAGCTCATCTGAATATCTGTTTAAAGTTTCTTCCATTTTCCAGCCTTTTTATTGGAGTTGATATACTCATTTAGTGTTTTGTTTATTTTAATCAGCTCTGAGTACATCTGACTTATGTTTTCCTCTAGATTTCTGGAAGTTATGTCTTGCACCAAAGCTGGAGATTGAACTGTTTTTTGCTGAACAGCTGCAGGATTCTTCACAGCCAGTGCTTTCTCCTCACCTTTTGTGACTGATTTTCTTTCAGGTTCTCTGAATTTCATTTCTTCTGGCATCCAGGCAGTACACTTACCAGCCATTAAGTGAAATGTATCAAAAAAGAAAAATTCACAGGCTCTCTTTTCTGAGTTTCTGTTGTCACATTGGGACAGCTGAATTTAAGCTGTTTCTTAGTGTGCAGCCATTTTGGAAGTTGAATACAAGACGTTTTTCTGGTACTAGTATCCTCCAAACCAGATGACTACAACCTCATTGTTGCCCATATGGCAGACAGTTACCTGATCCTCTAGAGGAACAGAGATAGATGATGAAACTTACTATACATGTGTGAGGTAGGAAAGACTAGTATTGAGTAGTATCTTGCTTTCACCTAGATTATGTCTAGATAAGACAATTAAGTAGTTGGTATCATTCTAAAGCGATCCAGTATGGGTCAGCCAGAGATGAGATAGACAAGACTTACTGTTTTGCCATGGATGAATCAAGTCTACACGGTTTCTGCATACTGGTTAAAACCTTTGCTGACCCCTTGGTGCATTTTTCAGTCAGAATTCCCCTGCTGGACAATCCTACTTAGTAAACTCAAACTCCAATTTGGACAGCATCATGGTGGCACTACTTGATGCTAGCTAAAGATCTCCACTAATGTCCACCAAGGATCAAGGAAATTACCTTACCATGGAGGGGTTACATACCAAACTAAACATCTTATTGCCAGTAGATTTTTGTTACCCAAGCATTAACTGGCATACTTACACCTCTAAAAATGGATATACTTAGCATTCCTGGACTTTGTTAATGCCAATAGACTAGAGCAAACTGTATCACCACCCAATAGAGGCTGTAATATTCTTGTCCCTGTCCTTATAAACCTAGCCTCTACCTATACTTCAGCCCCACACCTCCTCGTCCTAGTTAATTTGACCATGTCTGCCAACTTCTCTGCTACTCCTAATGATACCACCAAACCACAAAATGAAATCATCTTTACAGACCTCACCATCAACCTGCAAACGACCTATGTAAAATTCCCTTCAATCCCCTGCAGTGACCCAGTTGAGAGGGCTGCAACATTCCCCTCTGACTTTAACCAACATCTAGACAGTTTAATGTAAAATTCAGTACCTGTCTGTTGGTTTTCTCCACGATTATCTCCATCTCCCAAATCCAGTCTCTAGTTCATTTCCTGAATATAATGGTAAATTCAGGAATAAATCTTTATGGTGGAACTCCCATATTACTAATCTGTATAACAAAAGATGGAAAATGATGAACATTTGTAAGAAATTCCCACTCCCTTATCTCAAGATCACACAAAATATGCCAGCAAGGAACTTGAGAGTGCTATGAGAAAATGTAAAGCACATTAAGAGCTTAAGGCTGGTACGGATACCAAAGGAAAGTACAGTTTTGTACCTACCATAAATGTAGATGTTGGAGTGTATACACTGCTGCAGTCATTACACTTGGGTTATCCTGCCATCAGGCGGTTCCCCAGTCGGCCTGAGTTCCAAAGTCTTGGTCCGGCGTTGGTTGCTGTCGCCTCCTCCCTGACGTCAGTGCGACTTGGGTATATAAGATGCAGCCGACACCATTTTCTTCAGTTTTTCTTGCCCCAGATGTCAGGTGCCCCAAAATAAGTAGGCAATTCAAATTGCTAATAAAACATACATAAGAAAAGCAAACAACAACTTTCAGCTACCAGAAAATACTCCCCATAGGTAGTAAAGGGTAGAAGACATAGGTACATACCAGCAAGTAAGAGGGGAAGGAGGGAGGGTAACCTGGACTGTAGCAGTGTATACACTCGAACATCTACATTTATGGTAGGTACAAACCTGTACTATGTTCATCGTGTTACACTGCTGCAGTCATTACACTTGGGTAGAATTCTAAAGCTGAGGTAGGGTGGCTGGTTCTATAAGGCATTAGGGGTGGCTACAAGGCCCTGCAGCGGCGAAGCCAGCTCTGGATTTAGAGTATAGGGGCAGATGGTAATGCTTGGTGAAGGTATGTACAGAACTCCAAGTTGCTGCTTCCAAAATATCCTTGGTAGGTATGCCTCTGAGGTAGGCAGTTGAAGTGGCTGTTGCCCTAGTGGAGTGAGATCTAATGCTGCTAGGTACAGGTTTCCCATGGTGTGTATAGCAGAAACGTATACTATGTCCTATCAATTTTGAAATAGTTTGTTTTGAACTGGCTTTCCCCTGTGCTCCTGCAGCATATGCTACCAATAATTGCTCAGATTTCCTGAAAGCTTTGGTTTTGTCCAAGTAGAAGCAGAACTGCCTGTGAATGTCCGAGGAATGCAGTAGTCTCTCCCCTTTATTCTGTGGTTTTGGATAAAAAGTTGGCAAATGAATAGTTTGGTTTAGAGCCACACTGGATACCACCTTTGGCATAAACGTAGGGTTAGTTCTTAAAGATACCCTGTCCTGGTGGAAAATGAGGAAAGGTTCCACTGCCATTAGTGCCTGTAATTCTGAAACTCTTCGTGCTGATGTTATTGCCAGGAGCAGAGCAGTTTTCCAAGAGATATATTTTAATTCTGCTGTGTTAGCTGGCTCAAAAGAAGGTAAAGTTAATTTTTCCAAAACAAAGTTGAGGTCCCAAGTTGGAGTAGGTACTCTACGGGGTGTTCTTATGTTTTTAGCCCCTCTGAGGTACTGTCTTAGCAAAGGATTAGAGAAAATTGGTGGATCCGTGTTGTAATGAGCAGAGATAGCAGAGGCATGGATCTTGATGGAGGAGAAGGAGAGGCCTTTGTCCAGCATCTCAGTTAAATATTGTAGTATCTGAAGAATGTTTGGGACATGAGGGTCAAGGCTGTGAGCTTGGTTCCAGGCAAAGAATCTCTTCCATTTATCCGAATAGGCTTTCCTGGTACTAGGCCTTCTGGCCTCCAGAATGACATCCATAACAGCTTTGGAGAGCGGCATTGCTTGCTTGACTAAGGAATCTTCCATGCAGCTATGTTTAAGGTCTTTAGCTGGCTGTGTAGTATCTGATTGTTATGCTGAGTCAGCAGATGTGGGATTTGAGGCAAAATCCGGGTGGTCCTTGTGCTAAGTTCTTTAAGATTGGGTACCAGTGCTGGCGTGGCCAGTCTGGTGCAATCAAGATCATCTTTGGCTCTTCTTGCCTGGCTTTTATGAGTACCTTTGGCAGGAGAGGTAGTGATGGGAAAGCATATACTTGTAGGTTTTTCCAGATGAATGAGAGGGCATCCACTTTCCATGCTTGTGGATGGTAACTCCTTGTGCAGAATTTCTGTAGCTGGCAGTTCATTGGGGATGCAAACAGATCTATGTCCGGGCTCTACCATTTCTGTGTTATCATTCTGAATATTTGTGGATTCAGTTCCCATTTGTGGGGATCCATGAGGTTTCTGCTTAAGTCGTCTGCCAGTGTGTTTTTCTCTCCTGGCAGGAATTGTGCTTGCAGATGAACTTGATAGTTTAGAGCTGTGTTCCACAAGGTCATGGCTTGCCTGCAGAGTGGGTAGGAGTGAGTGCCCCCTTGCTTGTTTATGTACCACATAACTGTAGTGTTGTCTGTCTTTAATAGTAGTTGTCCTGGATGCAGCAGGTCCTTGAAAGCTATAAGGGTATTTTGTACAACTAGCATCTGTTTTTGATTGATGTGAAGATGCCTTTGTTCTGCGGGCCACTTGCCCTGAATACAGTTGCCTGCCATGTGTGCTCCCCAGGCGTAATCCAATGCATCTGTTGTCAGTGTTTGCCTGGCTGTGGGTTGAGTAAAAGGCTGTCCCTTGTTGAGGTGACAAGCTTGAGCCCACCACTGAAACTCCTGTTGACGGCAAGGAATTAGTGGTATAACTGTTTCCAAACTTTGACAGTGTTGAGACCATACATTCTTTAGGTACCATTGTAGTTTCCTCACATGCAGTCTAGCATATGGAATTAGTAGTATGCAAGATGTCATGTAACCCAAGGCCTGCAGAATTTTTCTTGCAGGGAGTTGGGTCTTTGTTGCCATTAATTGAAAGTACTGAGTCAGTTGTCCTTGCTTGTCTGGCGTGAGATACGCCATCTGGGCCATTGTGTTCAAGCTGGCACCCAGGAATATTATCTGTTGTGAGGGCACTAGTTTTGATTTATTTTTGTTTACTGTGTACCCCAGGCAACTTAATAACTTTTTTACAAATGCCAGATGCTTTAGAAGAATGTCCTTGCTCTCTGCTTGAATCAGGCAGTCGTCCAGGTACGGATAAATGCTATTACTGGTGCCAGGGACTTTGTGAAGACCCTGGGCGCAATAGATAAGCCAAAGGGCAGTGCAGAGAATTGATAGTGCATTGAACCGGCTATGAATCCGAGGTATCTTCTGCAATTTTGTCTGACAGGGACATGCAGGTATGCCTCCTTGAGGTCCAATGTCACGA
The DNA here is from genome assembly GCF_019279795.1 of Protopterus annectens. NCBI lineage: Eukaryota > Metazoa > Chordata > Ceratodontiformes > Protopteridae > Protopterus > Protopterus annectens. The sequence continues at coordinate 1,394,952,463 of NC_056739.1, read as the reverse complement.
GCCAAGCTTTCTTGCCCAGCATGGAAAGAAGCTGCTGTAGTGTCAATATTTTGAATTTCGGAACATCCAGGTAAGTGCTTAGAGAAGAAAGATCCAGAATGGGCCTCCAGGCTTTGTCCTTTCTGGGAACCAGAAAGAGTCTCGAGTAAAATCCTTGTCCTTGCTCCTGTGGTAGTACCTTTTGAATAGCTCTAATATCCATGAGTGTTGTAATTTGTTTTTGAGCCTCTGCCCATTGATTTGGTGGCAGGTTTGGCATTCCTTTTAACCTTGGCAGAGTGTGAAAGTGGAACCTGTAACCTTGAGACATAATATTGAGAACCCATTTGTCTTTGGTGATCATATGCCAATTGTGATAGAAAAGTGCCAGTTTTCCTCCCAAGAGGGCTGCCAAGAGAGAGTTGTTTGGCAGCTGTAGTGGGAAGTCATTGGGGCTGCTTTTTATATGGTTGGGGCCTGTCTTCCCCTTCTTTCTGGCCTGACGCAACCCATTGTCGAGGCCTGTAAGGACCTTGTGGTTGACCTCTACCTCTTGGACATCTCTATCTGCCCCTTTGAGGTCTGTCTGTAACTGGAAAGGACCAATTCTTAGTTATCCAATTTCTGCTAAATCTAGGAGGCTGAACCTGTAAGAAATCCTTCACCATTTGCATAGATTTTGCCTTATCCTCCATTTTCTTTAATACCTCTTCTGCCTTAGCTCCAAATAACACATTCTGCTGCAAAGGTGCATCCAATAATTTTACTTTGACATGATCTGGTAACGTATGTTCTTTTAACCAAGCATGTCTTCTAATGACAGAGCCTGTAACTGCTGCTCTACAGGAGGCCTCTAAAGAATCAAAACCACATTGGAAAGTATGTTTTCCCACCTGTTCAGCTGCATGCAATAAATCCTGCATTTCTTTAAAAATAAGAGGATCTGAATCTGGAAGCATTTTTTGTTTCAACTGAGACAGTAAAAATTGCTGATATTTTAGCATCTGAAACTGGCAATTCAGGGACCCTCATTGCTAAAGTTGCAGACGTATATACTTTCTTTCCCCATCTGTCTAATGCTCTGGAAATCTCTGTCAGAGGGAACTGGAGTCTTGGCTGATGAGGCCTTAACCCCCCTTTGGGTCCCTGAGAAATAGTTTCAGGGTCAGCAACAGGGCTTTTGTACAGAAATTTGTGTGAGTCAGGGACTCTGTAGTATCTGTCAGGTTTAACTGGGGCTGGAGGTAAGGAATCAGGATTTAAGTTGGATTCAGTATACACGCCATCCACAATATCTAACACTGGCGGAATAGCAAGGGGTCTGTGTTGAGGTAATAAAAAGAAGTCTCTGAGCCTTTTCTTGGATTCTGAGTAATCCTGGCCTTCCCAATGGAAATGCTCCTTCATGGTATGCAAGGTTTCCCCAAAGGAGTAGTCCTTAGGCAGAGAGGCTGATGGAATTGACTCCTCAGCATCAGAATCCTCATAAAGGGGTAAAGAATATCCTAGGTCTGAGGATGAATCTGAAGAGATGGACACCTGGTCAAATGAGTCATAGTCTGCATCCCGTCTAGGCCTTTTATCAGGAGGGGGATGGGACCCCCTGATCAGAGTGATTAGGTCTTCGGCCATTTTGAGCATTTGTTTCTTAGGCATGGAGGCCTGTGCTGGAGAATGCTGTATTTGTTTCTTTGATTTTAAAGCTGGTTTAGACTTAGCAGAGGGTTTAATGCTTAACTGAGTAGGTCTGAAAACACCCTCTGAAGCTGCGGGCAAGCTAAGCTACTCCGGATCTCTCTGAAGGGTTAGTCTAGGTAGGCTGAACAACTTGTGCGTCCGAAGGCCCAGCCATCTCCACATGGCAGTCAGAGGTGGCCTGTGGTTCTACAGAAGAGGTCGTCAGGGGCTGCGAAGGCGCCTCGCTGAAAACCGGAGAACCGGTGACTGGCCTAGAAGAGGCTTTGTCAGTTTTGGGCCTCAGATGCCTATCCTTGTCTTTGCACTTTTTATGTATTCCGGTCGTCGGAAGTTCCGACGGCATGGTATAATTGAATTTTCTACCAAAATAATGTCGGGCAAAATCAAACCAACGTTTAATAGTGCGCTTGTTAAACCTAGCACAAAACCGACAACCAGTGACGTCTTGGTCTGGGCCTAGGCATGGGATACAATAAGAATGGAAATCCTTATGAGGTATTTGCTACCCACAAGAAATACAGTTATTAACTTTTACTGACATTGGTCTGAGGTAAGAAAAAGTTTCCCCAAAGGGGTACTTAGCTTTGCAGAAGACTTCGGTTCTGGATTCGGAATGAAAATCACAGGAGACGGCCGACCGGCACTTGCGAACTGATATTGCTTCGGGCACTGCGCAGCCAGAAAGACTGAAGAAAATGGCGTCGGCTGCATCTTATATACCCCTGTCGCACTGACGTCAGGGAGGAGATGACAGCAACCAACGCCAGACCAAGACTTTGGAACTCAGGCCAACTGGGGAACCGCCTGATGGCAGGATAAAGCAAGTGTAATGACTGCAGCAGTGTAACACGATGAACATCTAAAAATATTTCTTCAGTTCAGACTAAGCTCACCAATAAGGATATTACAAACTCCAGTCCAAAAGATACGACCAATATATAAGTAGTCAAATTTAGTGTTAACTTTACCCTAACCTACCCATATTTCTGTCCCTGGTATCCCTGAAAACGTTTTTTCCCCTGAAATTACCTTGGAACAAGTCAAGAAATCAATGTCAAAGACAGAAAGTAATACTCCTTTGGGACTAGACAACATACCCAGCTGCATTCTCATTAGTGTTGGGTATGTACTACCTGGGCCTTTACTTAAAATTTTTATCCTTAGCCTATCCACAAGGTTTGTGCCGGATGCATGGAAAATAGCCACAGCAACTCCCCTATGCAATTATAGGCCCATCAGCCTCACCAGCCTTATATGCAAAGCCATGGAACATATTATGGCATAACTCACTTGTGCACACACAAACAATTTAATGGATCTAGACTCCAATCAATTTGCCTTTGTGAAGGACAGATCCTGTTTCCTGAAGCTGGTGAGCTTTTTTTTTTTTTTTGAAAAGGTTATAGAGGCAGTAGACAGTGATGACACAGTGCTAACTGCTTATCGTGATGTGGCTATGTCTTTCAACACCATCTCCCATGCTGGCATTGTTAAAAAATAGACAAATTTAATGTAAGCTTTTATATGTTATTGGCTGTTACAAATTGGCTATCCAACAGATCCCAGGTTGCGAAAGTTGCTGGTACCCTCTCTGAACATGAAATTCTAACTAGTGAGGTACTACAGGTACAAGTGCTGGGACCTCTTCTTTTTGGCATTTATATTTGCAAACATTCAGTTCAATATCCCAGAAGTGTGGTTGAACAACTTCACTGATGACTGCAAGCTGGGCACCTGTTATCTTCTCATCCACTGACCCTAAACAGTTCTAACAAGGGCTGGAATATGCACATGCCTGGTGTACTGAAAATGGTCTAAAGTTAAATACAGAAAAGTTCAGTGTAGTAACATTTGATAAAAAAAAAAAGCTGTTCCTACTTCATATATATTTTTAAATTTTACTCCTCTTCAGGCACACAGTCGTGAGAGATCTGGGTACTTATATGGACAATTCTCTCATTCAATCATCATGTTTCCACCATACATACTCAAGGAAGTAGAAATCAAAATCTCCCTTGAAACTAAACTTATTCTGAAATTTAATAAACTGTCTCTGGTAGGCCTAAATGATGAGGTGAACCTTTCTTCTCTTCCTTTCCTTGGTTATTTTATGTCTTAATTAAACTGATTCATTCTTTTAAGGGGTGTGAATGAAATAATTAATTAGAGCAGCTGAGTAAATGTATTAATGGTTTGGTTGTATTTTAGTAAATCATTTTGTCTCCCTGTGAAAGCATTACAGAGGAGTGAGAGTCCTACTTCCATGTTATGCTTTGTATTCAGTAAATGTTGTCACATTCAGTTGTGAAAATTTATAATGTTTCCACAATAGCTTGTTTATTTATACATTTGCTGACTGAGGGAACACACTGCTCTAAAGACCCTTTTTCAGTTGCAACCTGAGCCTAGAAGGCAAACTTACAATTTCAATTTGACAGCAGCTTCATATTAGTAAAATCTTTTGTGAGATGGATGCATACATACAAAAAATTTGCAAATCATACAAGATGGTATAGTAACATATATTCATAGAAACAATAGCAGAATATTTTGAAATGACTGGTATATAGACAGGGAATCCTTCCATGTGACCAAGTTAATTTCTAAGAGAATGTATTCATGAGTCAATGAAGTCATGTTGCCACTGCACTCTTCCCTTATTAGAACCATCAATAAATACAATGCCATCTTTCAGATGTATAAATTGAAGTATACTGTTCAACTAGAAAGGCCTCAGGGATACCTTAAGAAATTCAAAAGCCTTAAATCTTTCAATTATCCGCACAACTCTCATCATACTCAGCAGCCTACAGGCTACTCCGTGGTGGCCTGTGTCTTGCTTTTGAAGTCATGAAAGACCCAATCCTATTTAACCTTCTCTTTCTTTGTAAAACCAGTGGCTGCACAAACACCCACACCTGGGACACAAATCTATTCGAACAGATAAACACGACTCACTGTCGCTGCAAAGACACGTTCTTAACTCAATGAAGTCCTAGCCTATGGGATATGTTACCATTACAGGTCAAACAAGGTCTCTAATGACTTTTAAGGCTAGTCTTGATGACTGGATGGGTAGACACAACTTTAAATCAGGACTGTCATGTACAGCCCTGATTGATTTGGGAAGAAGGCATTATTAAGTGCTTGAAAAGGAAGACAGACTTTTAAGAGTGTCTTTTTAAAAATGCACATGGCTAGGCATCTTATGCTCCTCATGATTCACTTGCCTGGTACTTTTTTTATACCTGTAATGTGGGAAAAAAAAAAAAAAACAAGAATGCATTTACATTACCCATAATATTAAATAAAACCATCTAAGTTCATCCTGCAGTGTGTTTTTTTTTTTTGCTTACATTTAATCTTCCTACTGGTGCTATTTTTTATTTTTTTTTGAGAGAGAAAAAACTCAGAAATTTGTAATTCATGTCTACTGTATTAATGAAATGTTGATAACTGCTCTAATTATTTTTGTTTTGCGGTGGTGGTGCTGCGGTAGCGTTGTCGCCTCACAGTAAGACGTTGTCCTGTTCGATTCTCAGCTAAAGCGTCTTCTGTGTGGAGACATGCGTGAATGGGTGTGCCTTCGTTGAAGGTTGTGCATCAGGCCTGGCAAGTCGGTACATAAAAATCTACTGCCAATCATTAGCGGACCGGAGTTCCGCTGTGGTGACCCCTAACCGGGAAAAAGCCAAAAGATACAACAATCTGTATACCAAACAAAAGCGGTCTCTCATAAACAGGAAGTCTAGTATTTAAACAGTACAGTTGTGTACACTTACCATAAATGTAGATGTTTGAGTGTATTCACTGTTGCAGTCATTACATTTGGGTAATCTGCTGGCAAGTTGCCCTCAGTCGGCCTGATTAACAAAGTCTTGGGTCCTGCGTCAGTTGCTGTCCCTTCTTCCATGACATCAGGTCATCAGGGGTATAAAAACATGCAGGCGATGCCATTACATCAGTTTTTCTTGCTCCAGATGTCAGGTGCCCCCCAAATGGAGAGCAAATAAAATTAAAAACACAAAAAATATACCTCCAATCCCAAAAGCAAATACACCAAAAGGGCTTTTAAGCATAGTGAAAGAAAGTAGAGGTATAGCCAGAGAAAAATAGGGGGCTGGAGGGAGGGTAACCAGGACTGCAACAGTGAATACACTCAAACATCTACATTTATGGTAAGTGTACACTACTGTACTATGTTCTTTGTGTTTCACTGCTGCAATCATTACATTTGGATAGATTCCCAAAGCTATGGTTGGGTGGAGGGAATTATACAGCATTAGGACCAGCTATAAGGCCCTGCAGGACAGCAGTGGCAAAGCCAGCTCTGGATTTAGAGAAAAAAGGTAAATGGTAATGTTTGGTGAACGTATGAACTGAGCTCCAGGTAGCAGCTTCTAGAATGTCCCTGCTGGTAGGAACACCTCTGAGAAAGGTTGTAGAAGTAGATGCAGCCCTGGTGGAATGGGATCTGATCCCCTGGGGGATAGTTTTTCCATGATGCATATAGCAGAAACGATTACAATGGCTTATCCAGTTGGAAATAGTTTGCTTTGAAATAGCCTTTCCCTCTGCCCCTGCAGCAAATGCCACCAGTAGTTGGTCAGATTTTCTTTGAGATTTTGTCCTGTTTAGGTAAAATCTAAGTTGTCTGTGTACATCCAATGAATGCAGAATCCACTCCCCCTTGTTTTGTCGATAGGGAAAGAAAGTTGGCAAATGAATGGTCTGATTAAGAGCCACACTGGATACCACCTTAGGCGTGAAAGATGGATTGGTCCTGAGAGATACCCTGTCCACATGAAAAATGATGAAAGGCTCCACTGCTATAAGAGCCTGTAATTCGGAAATCCTTCTAGCTGAAGTGACTGCTAAAAGGAAAGCTGTTTTCCAGGAGAGAAATTTTAAGTCTGCAGTAGCAGCTGGCTCGAAAGGAGGGAGAGTGAGTTTTTCCAATACAAAACTGAGGTCCCAGGCAGGGGTTGGAACTCTCCTGGGTGGTCTTAAGTTGTTGGCCCCTCTGAGATACTGCTTTAGCAGAGGAAGAGAGAAGAGGGGAGATTCTGTGTTGTAATGAGCTGAAATGGCTGAGGCACAGATTTTTATGGAAGAAAAGGACAGGCCCTTGCGAAGCATCTCAGTTAGGTATTGTAAAATCTGAGGAATATTGGGCACTGCTGTGTTTATCCCTAGAGATAGATTCCAGGCACAGAATCTTTTCCATTTGTCAGCATAAGATTTTCTAGTACTAGGCCTTCTTGCCTCCAAAATGATATCCATCACAGGTTTGCTGAGGGATGCTAAGGGGGAATTTAGGTGATTAGCCACGCTGCAAGATTCAAAGTTTGGAGCGGAGTGCAGAATTTGGTTGTTCTGCTGAGACAGTAAGTAAGGTGTCTGAGGCAGGTGCCACAGTGGAAGGTGTGACACATTGCGCAGGAGTGGGTACCAGTGTTGGCAAGGCCAGTCTGGAGCAATCAAAATCATTTTTGGTTTGTCCTGTTTGACTTTTAGTAGAACTTTGGAGAGCAGAGGCAGAGGGGGAAAGGCATAGACTGATAGGTTTTTCCAGCTGAAGGATAGAGCATCCACTTTCCAGGCTTTTTTGGGATGAGTTCTTGTGCAGAATTTGTCCAACTGATAGTTCTGGGGTGAGGCAAAAAGATCTATGTCTGGACTCCCCCATTTGCGTGTCAACATGTTGAAAATCCATGGTTCCAGTTTCCATTCGTGTGGGTTCATGAGATTTCTGCTTAGTTCGTCTGCCAGAGTATTCAGCTTTCCTGGCAGGTATTGAGCTTGTAGTTGTATTTGATAGGATAAGGCCGTGTTCCACAATGCGATGGCTAGTCTGCAAAGGGGGTAGGAGTGCTTGTTTATGTACCACATAACCGTGGTGTTGTCTGTCTTTATCATTAATTGCCATGGATGAAGGTAGTCCTTGAAGGCTGTCAGTGCATTCTGTACAGCTAGCATTTCTTTTTGGTTGATATGAACGTGCATTTGATTTGGGCTCCATTTGCCCAGAATACACTTCCCTGCCAGATGTGCCCCCTAGCATAGTCTGATGCTTCTGTGGTTAGGGTTTGGGCGGCAGGGGGTGGTGTGAATGGCAGTCCCTTGTTTTGGTGGCAAGCCTCTGCCCACCATAGGAACTCTAGATGCAGGCAAGGTATGATAGGAATCATTGTTTCCAGGCTGTGACAATGCTGACTCCATAGACTTTTTAAGTACCACTGAAGTTTCCTCATATGCAGACTTGCATATGGAATTAGAAGAATGCAGGAGGCCATGAACCCCAAGGCTTGCAGTATTTGCCTTGCAGAAAGCAGGGTTTTTGTGGCCACCCGTATGAAGTAAGTCTCCAAATGAATTTGCTTCTCTGGTGTAAGGAAAGCCATCTGGGCAGCTGTATTCAAGCTTGCACCCAGGAATGTAATTTTTTGAGAGGGTACCAGTTGTGATTTCTTTTCGTTTATAGTGTACCCTAGACAAGTTAGAACCCTTTTTACAAATGCCAGATGGGTTAGAAGAGTGTCCTTGTTTTCTGCCTGAATTAGGCAATCATCCAGGTATGGATATATCTGAATATTTCTTTGTCTGCAAAATGTAATTACAATTGGAGCCAGGCACTTTGTAAAGACCCTGGGCGCAGTATTTAAGCCAAGGGGCAGTGCAGAGAACTGGTAATGCAAGTAGCCTGCTTTGAAGCAGAGGTATCTTCTGCAAGATTCCCTGATTGGGATATGCAGGTAAGCCTCTTTTAAATCTAGAGTTGCCAACCAGGCATCTTTGCCTAGCATAGGAAGTAACTGGTGAAGAGTCAGCATCTTTAATTTTGTAATGTCCAGAAAGGTGTTTAGAGTAGATAAGTCCAGAATTGGACACCATGATTTGTCTTTTCTGGGTACCAGGAAAAGTCTTGAATAGAAACCTTGTCCCTTTTCCTCCTCTGGTACTGGTTGAATAGCCCCCATGTTCATGAGGGAAAGTACTTGTTTCTGGGCCTATGCCCACTGATTTGGGGGGCAGGTCTGGCCATCCGTTTGGAATTGGCAACGTGTGGAAATTAAATCTGTATCCCTGGGATACTATATTTAAAACCCATTTGTCCTGGGTTATAAGTTGCTAGTTTCTTGCATGAAGAGCCAGTTTTTCCCCCCAAAGGGGCGGCTAAATGGTAAGTGCTTGGTAAGTGTAAAGGGACGTCATTGAGACTGCTTACCATATGGAGGTGTCTTGTTTTTTTCCAGATTAGGAGGAGGAGGCACCCCATTGCTTTGTTCCAAAAGTCCCTTGTGACTGAAACCTGGAGCCTTTGGAATGTCTAAGTTTGACTTGAGTAGCTCTCAAAGGAACTGGAAAGGACCAGTTCTTAGTAGGCCAGTGCCTACTAAATCTTAGAGGTTGCACTTTTAAGAAATCTTTCACAGTTTGCATAGATTTAGCTTCATCTTCCATCTTTTTTAAAACTTCTTCAGCCTTATTACCAAAGAGACGGTCCTGTTGTAAAGGAGCATTCAACAATTTTGCTTTAACATGATCAGGCAGATTTTGCTCTTTGAGCCAAGCATGCCTTCTTAGCACAGACCCAGTCACAGCAGCACTGCAAGAGGCCTCTAAAGAATCAAAACCACATTGCAAAGTATGTTTTCCAACTTGTTCAGCTGAATGAAATAAATCCTGTAAATCTTTATTTTCCAGTCAGAAATTAGCATCATTTTCTGTTTAAGCAGTCCCATGATATGCTGTTGATATTTTAGCATATGAAATTGACAGTTTAAGGCCCTGATTGCCAAGGTTGCAGAAGTGTAAACCTTCTTACCCCATCTATCCAGTGACCTGGAATCTCTATCAGAAAGTGTAGGATTTTTTGCAGTAGAAGCCTTAGTGCCCTTGGGACCCTGAGAAATGGTTTCAGGATCTGCAATAGGATTTTTGAAAATGAATTTGTGGGAATCAGGAACCCTGTAGTATCTGTCTGGCTTACAAGGAGCCGGAGGCAGAGAATCAGGAGCCATACTAGATTTTGAAAAAACATCATCAACAATGTCTAGAACAGGAGGTATAGCCAAAGGCCTATGCTGAGGAAGAAGAAGAAAATCCCTAAGACTCTTTTTAGATTCAGCGAAATCCTGACTTTCCCAGTGGAAATGTTCCCTTAAGGTATGTAAAGTTTTCCCAAAAGAAAAATCCTCAGGGGGAGAAGCAGAAGGAATGGAATCTTCTGCATCAGAGTCCTCATAAGTAGGTATAGACAATTCCTGTTCATTAGAAGAGTCAGAAGAAATAGAATGGTGTTCAGAAGATTCATAATCAATGTCTTGCCTAGGCCTCTTACCCCTGATCAGAGTAATTCAATCTTCAGCCATTTTGATCATTTGTTTTTTAGGCATAGCGGCCTGCACATGTGGCCCAGGCGTCGGTTTTTTAGGCATAGGTCTAGATTTTGGCCTTAGTTTTGAAGATGGCATTGGTTTAATATACAAATCTTTATGCCTGAAAACACCCTCAGAAGCCGGTACCTGCACAGTGGCTCCGGACCATCTAAGGTAGAGACATCCGTGGGTTCCATAACTGAAGCATCTTGTGGCATACCGGACTCCGAATGGGTCTCAGTAGAGGCCTGTGAATCAGAAGTAGCGGGTATCAGGGGCTGCAAAAGCACCACACTGAGTCGGCGAACTGGCGACTGGCTTAGGAGAAGCGTCGTCGGCAGTTTTGGACCTCAACGGCCTGTCTCTGTCTTTTTCTTTGCGTTTTTTAGGTATTCCGGTAGTCGGATTGCTAACCGACGGCATTTCTGGATAATTAAAGCGAGCGCCAAAATATTTAGAAGCAAAAATGTACCGACGTTTGATAGTGCGTTGATTAAATTTAGCACAAAACCGACAGCAAGGTACATTGTGGTCTGGGCCCTAGGCAAGGAATACATACAAATGAAAATCCTTATGAGGTATTTGCTTCCCACAAGTAATGCAATTATTAACTTTTACTGACATCGGTAAGGAGCAAGAAAAAGTTTCCCCAACGGGGTACTTAGCTTTTTAGTTGAAGACTTCGGTTCTGAAACTCGAAAACAAAAATTTCAGGATTCGGACGACCAGCACTTGCGAACTGCTTCTGCTTCGGGTACCGCACGGCAAGAAAGACTGATCTAATGATGTCGGCTGCATGTTTTATACCCCTGACAACCTGACGTCATGGAAGAAGGGACAGCAACTGACGCAGGACCCAAGACTTTGTTAATCAGGCCGACTGAGGGCAACCTGCCAGCAGATTACCCAAATGTAATGACTGCAACAGTGAAACACGAAGAACATCTTAAATTTCAGGTCTGTACCATCTTTCTCAAACATTATTATGCAGTCTTCCATTCAGAGTTATAAAATGTATTAACATGTCATTTACCAGAAGACGTCTGTGTATTAGCGAAAACTACCGCCTTTCAAAAGATACATACGTGGAGCCTCCATGCCTGCCAACTATCTGACCAGTCACTGCTATCTTAATTTTATTCGTCCCTTCACAAAAAGAACAGACTGCTGAGCAGCTGTCATCCAGATTGCTTTCAGGAGATTTTTATACATGCAGCCTTAATTTCCTCATTATGTGCTGCATAAGTGCGCTGGAGCCTGCAATGAGGTGCAGCACAGAGCTATCACCCATTCCACAAGTGATGCAACCCCCCCACCCCCACCCCCATGCTCTGGAAGAGATTTGCTAGTGGGACAAGAGACTGCAGCAACGTGCCTCTCCAATACCCCCACCTCAGGAGATTGGGGAGCAAATTATGCTTCTTCATTCCTTCCCTTCTTCAGCTGGTTCCTCTAGTTCCTGGGTCACTACCTGAACCCTACTGGCTATGTCATATTCAGACCTACAGCTTTCTATGCCACAGAACTAGACAATACTCTATCAAAATAGAAGCGGAACTATTCTACAGAAAAGTAAATATAAATTCAAGTGTATATACATATGATATATGTGAAATATGAGGTCTGGAGGTAAACAGCTACACTTTAAAACTAGGGATTAAGTTTTGTTAGGAGCAGTGAAGCCACGGGTCTCAAAAAGACAATTAAATACAAGTATAAAAATCAAAAGTAAAAACTTCTAGAGAGCCCATTTTTTTAATCATATGATGACTCTCTATGGAAGGATGGTACTGAGGAGTACCAGACCTTTCATCTCAGAACACCTCTGAGGGGGTATGGCAACCCCCCCCCCAGTACTACCCCCTGTTGAGTATTATTACTTGCACAAAACTAGTCACAGAGTTCCACGTCTCAGCACAGTCAATATTCCATGGCTGGCATGCACGCAATGCAATGCATAAATTGATGGGTTAGGCATACAGATAAGGGGAAAGAAAAAGGCAGGGCGGAGGTAAACAAATTTAAGAGCTATCTAAAGCTGTACAAGTCCTTTTACTCATTCAGTGCTGGCTGACCATCAAGCCCATACAACAACCATTACCATTCATTTTCCATCACTGGTGTGACTAAATTGGTCACCACACAGCTGCCATACAGGCAGTCATGAGGCATAGTTCCATTTATCTAACCATTATGCTTCTCCAAGTAGCTAGCATATATACATACACTCTGGAATACCTGCTTTGCCTTCCCAGTGAATGCTCACATTCTGTAACATATTCCATGAAGGCTAAAATGCAGATGAGATATATATACAACCAGGAGCATAGCCCTGCCCCATATGCTTCATGTTGTGCACTTCTTTGTGCTGTAGGTGCCAGCACTGCAGCAGGACAGACATCATCAGGTTGGCGACAGCTGGAATCAACCATTACTATCCACATTCACTCAGCAGTTTCTCTGGCACCTGGGTTGCTAGTTGATTACAGATCACATGGGTCACAGTCAGGACTTTGTCTCTGTATACTACACAGTCATCTAAAATGCATGCATTTTTCAGTCAGCACAATATATATATAAAACTCGTATGAGCCTACAGCACTGTAGAATAACTTTTAGTTATGTACTTACCATAACTTTAGATGTTTGGGATCCATCTCACCTACATTCTGTACTAATGGGTTCGGAGCCGATCCTCGGCTCCGACTCGGCACGCTATGCTATAGAGCGAAGCCTCTTATTGGCTGAGCTATTCTATATCCCAGGATGCACCACCACTACTTCCCCAGATCTTGTTTGTCCGTGCTCATGCACACACACATAACTGTTTATATAACATTGCCAGATGTTTCAAGATGAAACAATAGTACTCGGACCGTCCGGTCTCTTCTGATCTCCAAGGCAGGGGGAAGGCGGGTGGGATTAGAATGTAGGTAGATGGATCCCAAACATCTAAAGTTATGGTAAGTACATAACTAAAAGATGTTATGTGATCCTATCTCGCCTACATTCTGTACTGATGGGACAGCGTCCCTAGCACCTGATTCCTGGGTGGCTCACTGGAAAACACTCCTGAGAACTGTGGAACCAAATGAAGCTCGCCCCCGAGATGCCACATCCAATTTGTAGTGGGAAATGAAGGTGTGCGGAGAAGACCACGTAGTCAAGAGCACAAATGTCGCTAATGGCAAGCTTAGAATGGAATGCTATTGAAGTAGCCATAGCTCTTGTAGAGTGAGCTTTGACAGAGGTTGTAAGCTCTTTATTAGAAGAGGAATAAGCCTGACTAATACAGTCCCTGATCCACTTGGCAATAGTGACCTTTGTGACGGCTTTGCACAATTTATTGTCCGAAAAGGACACAAACAATTGATCTGTTTTCCGTGTTTGTTGGGTCCTATCTAAATAAAATCGCAATTGTCTGTGAACATCCAATGTGTGGAAGATGTATTCTGCTTTGTTTGAGTACTTTGGGAAGAAAACTGGCAGTTCTAATGACTGTTGCAGGCAAAAACTGGAACAAACTTTAGGGACAAGGGATGGGTTAGGCCTGAGGGATACTCTATCTTTGTGAAAAACCAGGTACGGTGGTTTGACAGATAGAGCTTGAAGCTCTGAAACCCTTCTGGCTTAAGTAATCGCGACCAGAAAGGCAGTTTTCCAAGAAAGAAATTTCAAATCACAGGTTGCTGCCGGTTCGAAGGGGGAGGAGGTTAAGGCACGTAATACCACATCGAGATCCCACGGAGGAGCAGGATGAGAAATCGGAGGTCGTAAAAGCGCAGCACCTTTTATGAAGGTTTTACACAATCTGTTGCTCATCAAAGGTGGGTTTATAGATTCATGAAAATTGGAAATAGCTGCCAACTGGACCTTGATGGTAGAAGACTGAAGAACCTTGATTGAATAGGGAAGTTAGAAATTTCAGGACTTCTGACACCGGGACAGTGATGGGATCTAGACCCCGGAGTTGAGCCCAAATAGCAAATCTCTTCCATTTGCTAGTATACAATTTCCTAGTGGCAGACTTGTGGGCCGAGGATAAGATACGTATGACTTCCGGGTCTAAAGTATGATTTCTGACTATAGTCAGAAGAGGAGGAGCCAAGCTGTTAACTTCAAAGAGTGAAGGGACCGATGGAGTTGTCCCGACTGATGAATTAATAGGTCCGGGATCTGATCCAGGAACCATGGACTGTCCAGAGCATACTTCCGAAGATAGGGAAACCATACCTGACGAGGCCAGTAAGGGGCAACTAGAATCATTTTGCTCTCTGAGTGAGTCGCCTTTTGGATCACTCTGGGAAGGAGGGGAACCGGAGGGAAGGCGTAAAGCAAGCCGGTGGGCCAAGGATGGGCTAGGGCATCCATGGGAATCTCCCCCGGAGATGGAGTGAGAGAGAAGAATTTTCTGCACTTCGCGTTCAGCTGGGTTGCGAAAAGGTCGCAACAAGGAGTTCCCCATCTGCTGAAGATCTGAGTTGCCACTGCATCGTTCAGAGACCACTCGTGAGGAGAGAGAATAGTTCTGCTTAGTCTGTCGGCTATCACGTTGGATTTCCAAAGGATATGATTCGCTAACAGAAAACGTCTGGTCGCCACTGCCCATTCCCAAACTCTCATGGCTTCTCTGCAAAGGGGGTAGGATCTGGTCCCTCCCTGTTTGTTCAGATACCAGACTACTGACATGTTGTCGGACTGAATGGCGATTACGCCCTGAGGGAGGTAATCGTGGAGGGCTTGCAGGGATAGAAGCACCGCCCTCATTTCTAGAATGTTGATGTGAAGGAGACTCTCGTCGGGATGCCAATTGCCTTGGACTGACCTGCCCAGGTAATGCCCCCCCCACCCCGTCTGGGAGGCGTCCGTCGTCAATGTGGCCGTAGAAGGAGGTGGGACAAAGGGTCGTCCCTGATCCAGATTGGAGGACACCAGCCACCAGCGGAGGTCCCATTTGCAGGTTTCCGTGATCTGTATGAGGTGACTGAGAGGGAGATCCTGAAAAGACCACTGGGTCGATAGGAGCCACTGGAGAATTCTCATATGCAATCTTGCTAAGGGGACTAGGAGAACAGTGGCCGACATGGAGCCTAATAGCTGCAGGACCATCCTGGCTGGGGCTTTGGATTTGAGAAGCAAGGCTCGGACTTGAGCCTGTATAGTCTGTATCCTTTCTGTAGGAAGATAGACCCGCATTTGGTTTGAGTCTATCTCTACTCCGATGAACCTTATGCGCTGAGATGGCAGCAACACAGACTTTGGCCAATTGAAGGTGATTCCAAGGGAAGTGCCTAGTGATATGGTGGCTGCTAGGTTCTGCAATAGTAGACGCCTGGAGGTGGCAGTCAGGAGCCAGTCGTCCGGATACGGAAACACCTGGAATCCTAGACTCCTCAGGTGAGCAGTCACGACCGCCAAACATTTGGTGAACACCCTGGGGACTGTGGTGAGACCAAAGGGCAGTACGCAGAATTGAAAATGACTGTCTCCCAGGATGAAGCGCAAATGTCTCCTGGACACCTGATCTATCAGGATGTGATAATAGGCGTCCTTGAGATCTATGGAGCACATCCAAACACCTTTCTCCAGCAGTGGGAGAATGGATTGTAAGGCGACCATTCGGAACTTGGACTTCTTGACTGAACGATTTAGGTTGCTGAGATCCAAAATGGGCCTCAAGTCCCCGGTCTTTTTTGGCACCAAAAAGAATCTTGAGTAAGTCCCTAATCCGATCTGGTCTGCGGGGACCGGTTGGATGACTCCTTTGTGAAGCAGCTTTGAGATTTCGAAGGCTGCGATTTCCCGTTGACTGGGTGGCGGGTCCGGGATTTTCCTGGATGGCGGAGGGGGGTGTGAAAAGGGGATGGCGTAACCTCCGGCGATGATTCGAAGCACCCATCGGTCCTGAGTGATACCCTCCCAGGCTTTTAGGTGCCTCGAAAAACGACCCCCGACTGGCTCCGGAGCTGCACAGTCGGGCAATCCTTCAGGGATTGTGGAAGGCTGAAGAGCCACGAAAGGACTCGCGGTCTCCAGTGTTGCGGGGGCCTCTGCCGCCTCTGGGACCACGTCTTCCAGAAAAATTTCCCCCTCCTCTGCCTCTAGAAGGGGGATCGTCCTGCTGCGAGGGATAAGACTTCTGTGATTTACGGAACCACATTTGTCCCACTCATTTAGCCTTGGGGTAAGGCCGAAAGGGAGTGGAAAACCGTGGGCACTCCAGGGCAGTCAAAGTCTTACCTTCTTGCTCACAGCGGGTCAATGTGTCCTTTACCTTGGGTCCAAACAAAGAGGACCCATCAAAGGGAGCGTCGGCAAAGGAAGACTTAAAGGCTTCCGCAAAATGACACAGGCGGAGCCAGGCTTGCCTCCGTAGAGCAACACCCATACCCGCCGCTCTACTCGCCCCCTCAGCTGCATATGAAATGAGCCTCATGGACGAGTTTGATATCGATGACAGAGTAGCCAACTGAGAGTCAACCGTCTGGGCCAGCTGCTCAGGTAGGTTACCCAAGAGAGTATCTGAAAGCTCCTTGATCAGATCCCTCTGAAATCTAGTGAAGTGCGTCAAATAGTTCAGGGACCTTAAAGTAAAGGCCGCTGAACTGAGGGTGCGCTTCCCGTACCGGTCCATGCTCCTAGACTCCTTATTAGGAGGATGGACAGACGTCGAAGCCTCTGCTACATCTTGTTGGGTAGCAGATGCCACCACCAGGGCATCTACAGCCACACCTTTGGTCAGAAACTCCTTCTCTGGGGGTGCTGATAAGAATTTATTTGGGCGAGCCGGCACCGGTTCCACAGAGTCTGGATGCTCCCGCCTTCGACAGATCAAATCTAGGAGCTCGTCAAGGGCGGAGACACCCAGGAGGCGGAGGGCTGAGCCCAAGGCCTTGAGGAACACCGACTGTCAGCAGAAGGGGTTTGGAATGCCGCCTCGTTGTTTGAGGGCTTCCAAGATGTCTGCAAAGGAGACATCATCTGAGGACGACTTAGGGGACCCCTCCGCATCATCAAGATCGGTGTCCGATGTGAGAGACTCATCGGGGGAGTCGACATGCTTCCTCTTGCACAATCTTTTCCTTGGGGGCTCCTCCGAAGAAGCTTCAGAGGGACCTCCAGGAGGGGGGGGAACCCCACTGGGGGTGACCTCAGGCCCCGGGGCTCTGCTGTCTAGCAACAGAGGGACTACCAAAGACCCAGTCTCCGTGTGTAGGGAAGGTGCCGGTGAGACCGTGGAGGTAGCCAAAGAAGATTTGGCCAAAGCACTCCTCATGGCCCTGAAGGCCGGACCGCCAGAGTCCTGGGAAGGTCCAACCCCCAGGGCCACAACAGTAGATGGTAGCCCCGCAGCCGACGCACCGAGAGGAAGGCTTGGAACCGAAAACATCGGTCCCGAAGCGTCCCCCCCAGAGCCGACCAAGGAGGTCCGTGTACCGAACTCCGACTCGAGAGCCGGGGTTGGAGTAAGGGTCGGAGCCGACCCGAAAACCTCCATCGGCTCCACCAGCACCGGCTCCAACGGTGCCGAGGCTGTTGGAGGAGGAACCAGAACTACAGGGTGGGCCATCGGCTCCGAAGCCGAATGGGCTGGAGCCGAAACTAATTTCTGGAATACAGGAGACTGATGGGCCATCGGCTCCGAAGCCGAATGGGCTGGAGCCGAAACTAATTTCTGGAATACAGGAGACTGAAACAGTCTTAGGAGCACCCTGTCGATGTCCGAATCCAACATCTTGGAAGATCGGGAGGAGACAGACCGGGTCCGAACCGACTTCTCCATCGGCTCCGAAGGACTGGGGGACCGGCTCCGAATAGACTCGATCAGTATCGGTGCCGAGGGAGATTCCATAGCAATTTCTCGGTGCGAAGAGGGCTTCGGCCCGAGGGAAGAGTCTGAGCCGGCAACCCTCATCGGCTCCAAAATCAGTGGAGCTGATGAAGGTGACCCGCCTCTTGAAGCCCCAGCCATCGGCTCTGAAACCAGAGGAGTCGAGGCTGGAGGCATCGAGGCAGACCGTTCCGCCCTCGGCTCCGAAGTCCGTGGAGCCGATGGAGAAGCCTGCCTAGATTTCTTAGTTGTCGGTTCCGACGGGCTGGTCGGAGCCGACGATTTTTTTTTCTTAGCTGGAGAGGAAGAGGAAGATAAGGCCTCTTCGAAGGAGGGTTTGATAAGCCCTTTTAAGATCAATTTATTCTTCCTCTCTTGGAGGACCCTAGAGGAAAAAGCGTGACACACGCTGCAAGACTCCTGAAGGTGTTTGGCGCCTAAACAGTACACGCATAAGGAGTGATCGTCCATGATGGACATTTTGTAGTTGCATCTCGTGCATTTCTTAAATCCTGAGGGTCTAAGCTCCTTAGACATAATGCCTGTAGACTACTCACTATAACAGAGAAAAACACAATGTATATAACTCAGCACAAAGATTTTCACAATAATAAAAAAACTTTTTTTTTTAACGAGAGCGAAAGCCCAAGAAACTTAAACAAATACAAATACAATACACCAAACAGAGGGCCAAGAACCCTCTAACTCAAACAGGTACTTGACCGAAATAACAAGAAGACTGACTAAAGAACTAGGGGAAGGCCCCTCTAACTTAAACGGAAACCTTTCCCTGTCCAGTCACACAAATTTACCACAAAAAATTCACAAAAACACACTTATACACAACGATAGCTGTTAAAACAGCTTTTGGGTAAAGATTAAAGAATTTCCTGACAGAAAAACTTTCAGAAAAAAAAGCACTTAGCTCAGCCAAGTTCGAGACCACGTCCTAGCTTGTAAGCAGCAACCGAGATCTGGGGAAGTAGTGGTGGTGCATCCTGGGATATAGAATAGCTCAGCCAATAACAGGCTTCGCTCTACAGCATAGGGTGCTGAGTCGGAGCCGAGGATCGGCTCCGAACCCATCACTACAGAATGTAGGCGAGATATATTCAGATGTTATGTGATCCTATCAGAAATATGTTATTGAATTGGGGATGTTTTTATTAAAATAAAAAAATAATTTATGTGTTAGTAAGATAAATCTCACCACTCAACTATGTCATGGATCAGTTTTTAAAACTGCACTGTGGCACTAACAAGGTACACATCACTGCTTTCTCCCAATAATATATACTCACATGTTGTACTGTTCAAGCTCCAGACAACATACCTTTCATCAGTTGCTGTCATAGGCTTAAAAACATAAAACTGTTGTCCAAAATCAATTCTGTAAATTCACCAATTAACAATACATCAGTATTGGTCAAAGATTCACATTCTAAAGTCACTTCTTTAGAATTTACTATGGGCTGCAGTTATGTTTCTGACTGGCATTTTTATACCTGCTTTTTGACAACATTTGTATTTCATGGAGGGGTACCCTGGACAATTTAAACATTTTTTTAAATACATTAATAACACTACAGCAATTTTAAAATGTACTTACTCATATTCTATAGAAAGCATTAATTATTTGGATGCTTCTTTATATAAGGATGGGATAGGTGGTAAATACCATTCTAAGGCGTATTGGAAGGACATCTTTTCCAAATCCTCTCTTTACTATTTGAGTGAATATTGGTTCTATCAGGAGAGAAGTATTATAAAAGATCGGTTAATTAGGGCAGCCCAAATAACTTTTGATTACCATCATTTTATCGACAAAGTTGTATTTATTAGACAATTATTTTTAGAAATGGGCTACCCTATGGATTTGTTTACCAAAGTATAATGTGAGGTTATCGATGGAGGGGACAAAAAGTTTTGACACATTTTTGGTAGAGGTGTGGAAGTAATGAAAAATGACAACAATTCTAACATTGCATTACAAAAAGCTTTTGTTTATACATTTAACTCCAAATCCAAAAATACAGACAGTATTGTTAATGGACATTGAAGAGTATTAATCTATTTTTCCAGGTACAAAAGATAATATACCCGTGAACCCTAGTTTTATACGGAAGAAAAATAAAAACCTTAACGAAATTTTGGAAAATAGAGTTGGAAATACGTCTATGAGTGATAAGAAATTTGGTACTTTTAGATGTAGATTTTGTAATCAATGTTATTCATGTAACGAGTATCAAATTTATTTAGAGGCTAAGGGGCTGTTATAAAGTTCACAGGACATCATAATTGTAATAGTAAGAGGGTAATTTATTTGGTTCAGTGTGTGGGCTACATCAGCTTTTATGTTGGCAAAAAGTACAGTTTTGTACCTACCATAAATGTAGATGTCCGAACTGGATAGCATCTGCAGTCATAACAAATGGGTTGTCCTGTCGTCAGGCAGCCCTTCGGTCGGCCGGATTCCAAAGTCCGGGTCCGGCTTCGGCTGATGTCGCACTTCACCCGACGTCATCTCTGCTGGTCTTCGGGTATAAAGGCATCAGACGACGCCATTTTCCTCAGTGTTTCTTGCCCCAGATGCCAATTGCCCTCTTGGAAAGCTAAATTTTGTATAAATGCCAATGTTTCCAAAATAGTAGAAGGCAAACACAAATAATAAACATGTATGTACATATATACAAACAAATACACCATAAGAGACTCCCCCCCCAGCTAGCTATTAGGAGGGTAAATACCCTAGGAGTACCGCAGAGGGGAAGGAGGGAGGGTAATCCTGACTGCAGATACTATCCAGTTCGGACATCTACATTTATGGTAGGTACAAAACTGTACTATGTCCTTCATGGATGCATCTGCAGTCATAACAAATGGGTAGAATACCATAGCCAAACTAGGGGAGGAGGAATAATAATTATGGTGTAGTCAGGATCCCTTGCAGAACAGCAGTGGCAAACCCTGCTCGGGATCTAGAATATAGAGGTAAATTATAATGCTTGGCAAATGTATGCACGGAGGTCCAAGTAGCCGCCTCAATAATGTCCTTGGTTGCCACTCCTCTTAAGAAAGCTGTGGTAGTGGCTGTAGCCCTTGTAGAATGAGGTCTTATGTTCTGTGGAATTGGTTTTTCCATGGTAGGAGTAACAGAATCTTATGCAATTTCCTATCCATTTGGAGACTGTCTCTTTGGAAATTGCTTTTCCTTCCCTTCCTGTTGCATAGGCTACAAAGAGCTGGTCAGTTCTTCTGTTACCTTTGGTTCTGTCCAGGTAGTAGCGTAACTGTCTATGTACATCCAAGGTATGCATTATTCTTTCACCTCTGTTTTGTGGATTGGGAAAGAAGGTAGGTAGGTGGATTGCCTGGTTTAAAGACACTCTGGATACCACCTTAGGCATAAATGTAGGATTAGTTCTCATGGACACCCTATCTTGATGGAAGATTAGGAAGGGTTGCACTGCCATTAAGGCCTGTAGTTCCGAAACCCTCCTTGCTGAAGTAATAGCCAGTAGGAAAGCAGTTTTCCATGACAGGTGTTGTAGATCTGCTGTTGCTGCTGGTTCAAACGGGGGAAGTGTCAACTTTTCTAGTACAAAATTCAAGTCCCATGCTGGTAATGGTGGTTTCCTAGGAGGTTTTACATTCTTGATCCCTCTGAGGAACTGCCTGAGTAGAGGGTGTGAAAAGACAGGAGGATCAAAGCTGTATTCTGCTGAAATAGCTGATGCATGTATCTTGATGGAGGGATAGGACAGGCCTGTATGTAGAAGCTCTGCCAAGTACTCCAGAATGTTAGCAATATCTATGTTCGACACATCTTTTCCTCTTTCAGTACTCCAAATGACGAACCTTTTCCATTTTCCTGCATAGTTCCTTCTTGTTGAAGGTCTGCGGGCTTCAAGAATAATGTCTTTAACCCTTTGTGAAAGGTCTGGGTTAGTCACTGCTATGTGATGTTCCAGGCAGTTAGTTGCAAGGTTTTTAGGTTTGGATGTATGATGCTGTAGTTGTTCTGAGTTAACAGCAGAGGCATCAGGGGTATTGACCACATTTTCTCCCGAGACATGCTCCTCAGCAATGGGTACCAGTGTTGTCTTGGCCAGTTTGGAGCTATCAGAATTATCCTTGGACGTTCCTCTTTGATTTTCAGTAGTACCTTGTGCATCAAGGGAAGAGGTGGAAATGCATATGCTGTCAGGCCTTTCCAGCTGAAGGATAGAGAGTCCACCTTCCATGCAAGTGGGTGGAATGTCCTTGTGCAGAATTTTTGAGCTGGTGATTTTGTGGGAAGCGAATAGATCTATTTGTGGCATTCCCCATTTCTTTGTGATGGCCTTGAAGATGTCGGTGTAGCATCCATTCGTGAGCATCCGAGGTGGTTCTGCTTAAAATGTCTGCTAGGGTGTTCTCTTTCCCGGTACAAATATTGCCTGTAACTGGATGTTGTAGCTGAGAGCCAGATTCCAAAGGTCCAAAGTCATTCTGCATAGGGGGTAAGAATGAGTGCCTCCCTGTTTGTTGATGTACCACATGACTGTGGTGTTGTCTGTCCTTATCATCAAATGGCCTTCTTTGAGGAATGGTCTGAATTTTAGGATTGCCAGTTTTACTGCCAGCATTTCTTTTTGGTTTATGTGCAGGTGCAGTTGGTCCTGAGTCCACAGTCCTTGTACGCATTTGTCCAGCATGTGTGCCCCCCATCCTAGGTCTGAGGCATCCATTGTGATGGTTTGGTTTGCTGGAAAGTTGTGGAAGGGTAAGCCTGGGTTTGACTGGCATGCCCGAGCCCACCATAGGAACTCCTGTTTTAAGCATGGGATTAGTGGTA
This sequence comes from Protopterus annectens, assembly GCF_019279795.1. Taxonomy (NCBI): domain Eukaryota; kingdom Metazoa; phylum Chordata; order Ceratodontiformes; family Protopteridae; genus Protopterus; species Protopterus annectens. Next base: position 1,394,929,737 of record NC_056739.1, on the reverse strand, counting down.
TTTCTGTTTCTAAGTTGTGCCTGTGTTGAGACCATAAATTCTTTAGGTACCACTGTAGCTTTCTCATATGCAGTCTGGCATGTGGGACCAAGATTATGCATGATGCCATGAAGCCCAAGGCCTGCAGAACTTTTCTTGCTGTTAGTTTGTTCTGCTTTGTTAATGCCAAGAAGTAAAGAGGAGTTCTTTTGTTTTTCTGCAGTTAGGAATGCCATCTGTTTTACTGTGTCCAATTCCGCGCCCAAGAAAGTTCTTGTCTGGGATGGTATCAGCCTTGACTTTTGTAAATTGGCTGTGTATCCCAGGGCTTGTAGCAAGTAAATGACCCTTTGTAAATCTGTTGTCAGCTTGCTTTTGTTGTCCGCTTGTAACAGGCAGTCGTCCAGGTATGGATAAATTTGGATTCCCTGTACTCTGCAGTGAGCGATTACTGATGCCAGGCATTTTGTGAATACTCTGGGCGCAGTAGATAAGCCAAAGGGCAATGCTGAGAATTGATAATGCTCTGATCCTGCAAGAAATCTGAGGTATCTTCTGCAATTTGGTCGAATGGGGACGTGCAGGTATGCCTCCTTGAGATCTAGAGTTACCAGCCAACACTCCTTGCCCAGCATGGGAAGAAGTTGCTGTAGGGTCAGCATTTTGAATTTTGGGACAATGATGTATGTGTTTAAGATGGACAGGTCGAGAATAGGTCTCCAGTTTTTCTCTTTTCTTGGTACTAGGAATAGTCTGGAGTAAAATCCTTTGCCCTGTTCTGTTATTGGCACCCTTTCCACAGCTCTCATCTGTATTAATTCCGCTATCTGGTGCACGGCTTCTATTTTTTGATTTGGGGGCAGGTTTGGCATTCCTCTTTTTACTGGTAAAGTGTGGAAGTGGAACCGGTAGCCTTGGTCTATGGTTTGCAAAATCCACTTGTCTTTTGTAATATAGTGCCAATTTTTCGAGAATAAGGCTAACTTTCCGCCTAATGGTGCTGCTATTTGCTTCCTGGTAGGCGGAGTCAGAGCCAAGTCACTGTGATTGTCCTGTTGCAGTGGCAGTGGTTGTGTCTGTGCCTCGGTTACTGCCTTGCCACTGTCGTCCTCTGTAGGCACCTCCTCTGGATTGATTTCTGCCCCTAGAGCGTCTGTTCCTGCCCCTTTGTGATCTTGTGGAGTCAGGAAAGGACCAATTTTTGTCAGGCCAGTTCCTGCTAAACCTTGGGGGCTGAACCTGTAGGAAATCTTTAACTGTTTGTACAGATTTTGCCTTCTCTTTCATTTTCTTCATTACCTGCTGGGCAGGTTCCCCAAATAGACTGGCCTTATCCATAGGAGCATCCAATAGCTTAGCTTTAACATGATCCGGTAAGACCTGTTCTTTCAACCATGCATGCCTTCTTATCACTGTGCCAGTCATGGCTGATCTAAATGAAGCCTCCAGTGCATCATAGCCACATTTTAAAGAATGGTTACTAACCTGTTGGATGTTATTCACCATTTCTAATACATATTTCTTCTCTAAAGATTCATCAGAGGACAGCTTTTTAATTAACTGATCAAGCATAAACTCTTGGTATTGGATCATG